>NC_053494.1:224487279-224724779 GCF_905171775.1 Rana temporaria | reverse complement strand
GGGTCAGGAAGAACCATTGGGCACCCCTTACGAAGCCCTCATGGTACAATCTGTTATTACGGACAACAGGGAACACCATTGTCAGCTGGTCATGGGTAACGGAAAAACCGCCCGGGGATTAAGAGACAGCCGGGTGGGCGACAGCCATGAGCCGGAGGGGCCCTGGAGGGAGCTGGGCAGAAAGAGGCACCGCCGGCTACCCTCCAAGAAGAAGAGGTCCTGGAAGCCATATAACAAGCTGACCTGGGAGGAGAAGAAGCGACTGGAGGAGAGGAAGTCGCAGCGGGCGCCCCAGATGCGGGCCGAGATGTTCGCCAAGGGCCCACCGGTGGCCCCTTACACCACCACCCAGTTCCTGATGATGAAGTACCATGTGGAGAGCCTGCAGGACATGAGCAAGCAGGAGCTGATCCGTGAGTACATGGAGCTGGAGGAGTACATAAGCCGCATGGAGGAGGAGAACAACCGCCTGAGGTCACAGCAGGCCGACCCCTCCAGGCTCCATGAACTGGAGATGGAGCTGGAGAAGCTCAAAGAGGAGAACCAGCGGCTGCGGAGGGAGCAGGGGGTGGCTGACCCTATGGGGCACTGATCCCCCCCCCCCCGAACTCTGAGCACCAGTGCTACAGCATTTCAACAAATATACATTTTTCTTTTTATGAATCTCCTGTGATTGTCACTTCAGCGCCATAACCTGCACAGACCCATTCGCCGTCTTCACACTGACTTCTGGTGACTCTGCAGATCGCACAAAGACTTGGGGACTGACCGGCGTGTGATCTGACGACCCGGTGGCATACCTGAGTCGGAAGCTGTTGCCAAGGGGGGTCAGTTACGCCCCCATTGAAAAAGAGTGTTTGGCCTTGGTATGGGCACTCTAAAAACTCACACCTTACCTTTATGGCCGGGCTTTCACTCTCATCCCCGATCACAACCCCTTGGTGTGGCTTAACCGGGTTTCAGGGGACAACGCCCGTTTGCTACGCTGGAGCTTGGCCTTACAGCCCTATGACTTTACGATTCATTACCGCCCAGGCAAGCAAAACGGGAATGCCGATGGATTGTCACGCCAAACAGAGTTAACCTCAGACTAAAAGCTCTGAACCCATCAACCCTACTTTACCAGGAAAGGTCCAACCGGGTTGCCGGAGCAGGGAGAAAAAGGGGGGCCATTGTGAAGGATATGCTTCAGTTTAATTCTCCCTGCTAGTAATGCTGTGTGTGTTAGAGGTAAAAGGTGATTTCAGGTGTGACTCATTCCTCTGTGTAACAGACTGTTGAAATGATTAGATAAGTGGCTCATGTTAATTATTCTGATTGCTTCATTGTGGTAATTACCTCTTCTATATGCGGGGCCAAGCTGTCTAGATAACGTATTCTGTTACAACTAGTAATTAACTTCACTGATGTCATTATCTAAAGAAATGTGTCTTCAGAGTCGGCGCCGAAGTGTCTACATCTGTATGGAAGCCCCCAGTGTGTGAAAAGGGGGTGGAGATTTCATTGTTCTTTGATTGAGGATTAGCTTGTAAACTGTATATATACCTAGCAGCATGCTGCCATTAAAGAGTGTCTTGTTCCAGCAGTAAGCTTGGCTCATGTGTGGATTATTGGGCGATCCCAGGAATATTCCTCCTCGTGGAATATTGGGTGATTTTCTTTATGGGAAGAAGGGAATGTTTGACGGGGATATCATTCTACTACCGTCACAGTATGCATTGTATGTAGGGTATGTATTTTGTGTATATTGGGTATGTATTGTGTGTATAGGGTATGTATTGTGTGTATATAGGGTATGTTGTGTATATAGGGTATGTATTGTGTGTGTGTATAAAGGGTATGCAGTGTATATAGGGTATGTATTGTGTGTATAGGGTATATAGTGTGTGTAAATAGGGTATGAATTGTGTGTATATAGGGTATGTATTGTGTGTGTATATAGGGTATGTATTGTGTGTGTGTATATAGGGTATGTAGTGTGTGTGTGTGTGTGTGTATATAGGGTATGCAGTGTATATAGGGTATGTATTGTGTGCGTATAGGGTATATAGTGTGTATATAGGGTATGTATTGTGTGTGTATATAGGGTATGTATTGTGTATAGGGTATGTATTGTGTGTGTATATAGGGTATGTATTGTGTGTGTATATAGGGTATGTATTGTGTGTATAGGGTATGTAGTGTGTGTATATAGGGTATGTATTGTGTGTGTATATAGGGTATGTATTTTGTGTGTGTGTGTGTGTGTGTATAGGGTATGTATTGTGTGTGTGTATAGGGTATGTATTGTGTGTGTGTATATAGGGTATGTATTGTGTATAGGGTATGTAGTGTGTATAGGGTATGTAGTGTGTGTGTATGGAAGCCCCCAGTGTGTGAAAAGGGGGTGGAGATTTCATTGTTCTTTGATTGAGGATTAGCTTGTAAACTGTATATATACCTAGCAGCATGCTGCCATTAAAGAGTGTCTTGTTCCAGCAGTAAGCTTGGCTCATGTGTGGATTATTGGGCGATCCCAGGAATATTCCTCCTCGTGGAATATTGGGTGATTTTCTTTATGGGAAGAAGGGAATGTTTGACGGGGATATCATTCTACTACCGTCACAGTATGCATTGTATGTAGGGTATGTATTTTGTGTATATTGGGTATGTATTGTGTGTATAGGGTATGTATTGTGTGTATATAGGGTATGTTGTGTATATAGGGTATGTATTGTGTGTGTGTATAAAGGGTATGCAGTGTATATAGGGTATGTATTGTGTGTATAGGGTATATAGTGTGTGTAAATAGGGTATGAATTGTGTGTATATAGGGTATGTATTGTGTGTGTATATAGGGTATGTATTGTGTGTGTGTATATAGGGTATGTAGTGTGTGTGTGTGTGTGTGTGTGTGTGTATATAGGGTATGCAGTGTATATAGGGTATGTATTGTGTGCGTATAGGGTATATAGTGTGTATATAGGGTATGTATTGTGTGTGTATATAGGGTATGTATTGTGTATAGGGTATGTATTGTGTGTGTATATAGGGTATGTATTGTGTGTGTATATAGGGTATGTATTGTGTGTATAGGGTATGTAGTGTGTGTATATAGGGTATGTATTGTGTGTGTATATAGGGTATGTATTTTGTGTGTGTGTGTGTGTGTGTATAGGGTATGTATTGTGTGTGTGTATAGGGTATGTATTGTGTGTGTGTATATAGGGTATGTATTGTGTATAGGGTATGTAGTGTGTATAGGGTATGTAGTGTGTGTGTATATAGGGTATGTATTGTGTGTATAAAGGGTATGTTTTGTGTGTGTATATAGGGGCTCAGATTCAAGAAGCACTTGCGCCCGCGCAACCATAGTTGCGCGGCGCAAGTGCTTACTTGCTCCGGTGTAACGAGTGCTCCTGATTCAGGAACCTCGTTACACCGAATGCAGCCTAGGATCTGACAGACATAAGCCTCCTTATGCCTTCACATCCCAGGCTGCATTCTTGCGTTGGCCGCTAGGGGGCGCGGCCATTGTGATCGGCGTATAGTATGCAAATTGCATACTACCACCGATTCACAAAAGTTGCGCGGGCCCTGCGTACGCAAGGTACGGAGTTTCCGTACGGCGCCTTTAGCATAAGGCTGCTCCTGCTAATAGCAGGCGCAGCCAATGCTAAAGTATAGCTGCGCCTCCCGCCCGTGAAATTTAAATTTCACGTCGTTTACGTAAGTGAACTGTGAATGGCGCTGGACGCCATTCACGTTCACTTAGAAGCAAATGACGTCCTTGCGACGTCATTTGCCGCAATGCACGTCGGGAAAGTTTCCCGACGGAGCATGCGCTGTTCGCTCGGCGCGGGAGCGCGCCTAATTTAAATGATTCCCGCCCCCGGCGGGATCATTTACATTAGGCAGCCTTGCGCCCGGCTGTTTAGCATATTGCCCGCGCAATTTACGGAGCAACTGCTCCGTGAATCGCGGGCAAAGCGCAATATTTGCGTGGGCGCAGAGAAAAAAATTTGCTCTTTGCCCACGCAAATATTGCGCGATTCTACCTGAATCTGGGCCAGGGTATGTATTGTGTGTATAAAGGGTATGTATTGTGTGTGTATATAGGGAATGTATTGTGTGTGTATATAGGGTATGTATTGTGTGTATATAGGGTGTAACGGAATGACCCGGGACACCCAGAGACTTTGTGAGGATGGGGGATACTCCTGTGTCAGCGTCACTGATAACTCTTGGGTCTGAGTCCACCCTGTGCCTTTTGGGCATGGGGTGGCAAGTGAATCATAATTCATGTATTACATGAGATGGGACATCACTGATAGTTCGTATTGCAGGATTTTGAGATACTGCAAGATGTTGGCCCAACCAGTCAATAGTGACTCATTCTATGATTAGCCCTGACTAGTGACATGCTAATTGAGTCAGGGCCTGGAAGACATTTCATTGTCCTTGTGTAAAGGTGTTGTAACGGACAGGTGTTAATCCAGGTCTGCTCCCAGACCTCTAATTATGTATGCTAAATACTGTTTATGTGTGGAATATACTTGTTGGAGACAGAACGTCTGTCTGGGGATGTGGATTAGAAAGAGAGCATTGTGTGATGGTGTTTTGTTTATAATGCTGTTAATGAAGGAATGTTTAGTAATTAGCCTTAGTGTGTGGGTGGGGAGTTGATTGTTCCTTTAATGCCCTGTACTGTATATAAGACTGAGAAGTAACTGTGATACATTTGCCTATATGTCTCAGTGTACTGCTCCCTGCTAGCCATGTGTGTAGAGGTAGAAAGGAATTTCATGTGTGATTCATTCCTCTGACAGGTTATTGAAGTGCTAATGTCCCCTCACTATTCTAAAGGTTAATTGATCTATTGTGTTGTGTAAAGAAGATCTGTGTTTACCCTTAAAAGATGTGTATTGTATCATCAGGCTAAATGATTAGAGAAGTAGTATGTTAATTATTCTGATTGCTTCAGTGTATTAATTAACTCCCCTGATGTCTTTATCTAAAGAAACGTGTCTGCATGGTCGGCTCCGACTTGTCTCCTATAATCTGTATGGGAAACCCCACTGTGTGAGGGGGGCGTTCCTAACAGGCTGTAACCACATATAAGCAGAGGTTTTGTGTCAATAAAGTGTCTTGTTCTAGCAGTAAGCTTGTCTCATGTGTGGCTTTCTGGGCGATTCCAGGGATATCCCTCCTCGTGGAATATTGGGGTGATTTTCGTTATGGGAAGAAGGGAACGTTGACGGGGATATCATACCGATACCGTCACAATTGGTTGGTAGCAGCGGGATCTTCCCTTCTATTCCCCTTTACACCCGGATTCCAAGCAGACACTGGAAGAACTACTGGAAGTTCGTGGAAGGATTGCTAGCAACAAAACCAAGCGGGTCATCATAGCAGAATCAATGGAGCTAGACCAGGAGGACGGGATTGCAGCAACGCCAGCAGTACAAGAGATGGAGACACCAGTGATTCAGGAGGAGGAATCGCCAGCCAACAAGCTAATGAGAGAGAAGCTAGCTTGGTTCGGTCCGAACCCAACGCCGGATGTGGTGCTGAAAGTGATGGACATGTTAGTAAACACAGAGCTACAGAAGGCTAAAGAAATAAGAGACGCAGAGCTACAGGAGGCTA
The DNA here is from genome assembly GCF_905171775.1 of Rana temporaria. Taxonomy (NCBI): domain Eukaryota; kingdom Metazoa; phylum Chordata; class Amphibia; order Anura; family Ranidae; genus Rana; species Rana temporaria. Next base: position 224,719,151 of record NC_053494.1, on the reverse strand, counting down.
AAGAAATAAGAGACGCGGAGCTACAGAAGGATAAACAAATAAGAGACGCAGAGCTACAGGAGGATAAACAAATAAGGGACGCAGAACTACAGAAGGATAAACAAATAAGGGACGCAGAACTACAGAAGGCTAAAGAAATAAGAGACGCGGAGCTACAGAAGGATAAACAAATAAGGGACGCAGAACTACAGAAGGATAAAGAAATAAGGGACGCAGAGCTACAGTTAAAACTGGCAGCAGTCCAACAAGCAGCCGCACCTTCTACGAACAGTGAGTACAGCACAGCAGACGCAAGGAAGATTCCGTTTAGCGCTTTTAAAGCTTTTGATGAAAAGGACTGTGAGATTGATAACTACCTGACGGATTTTGAGCGACAATGTAACCTGCACCGAATAGCTAGAGGAGAGTGGGTTTCAATATTGTCAGGCAAACTGTCAGGCAAAGCTTCTGATGCTTTCCGGACCGTGCCAGATCAGGATATCCATAGCTACGCCAGGGTTAAAGAAGCGCTCCTGGCTCGTTATGCAGTAACCCCAGAGTCCCACCGACAGAAGTTCAGGGACTCACGCAAAACCACGGAAGACTCTTACGCAGAATGGGCATGCCAGCTGTCCCTGTCGGCCTCTAACTGGGTTAACAGCAGCCAGGCCACCACCGCAGAGGACATTTTGCAACTAATGCTCCTGGAGCAATTTTACAATCACATCCAGACGGACGTCAAGGATTGGGTGAGAGATCGCAGGCCCATGACTCTACCAGAGGCCGCGAAGTTGGCGGATGAATATGCGGATACTCGCAAGACAAACCAGGTCACACCACGGGTACAACCCCCACAACCAACGGCGCCCTCACACCCACCAGCCGCTAGATACCAACCGCCTAACAGACCGATGACATATAGCCCTCGCTACCCACGCCAGGAGGACAACGAACAACGCTGCTTCCGGTGCAAACAGTTGGGTCACTTCAAGCAGAATTGCCCCATGAATGACAACACCAGGTCAAATTGGTCTCAACCTGGGTACCGCCCACCAGCAGCAGCCCATTGTGTAGACTCAGCTTGGGATCCCCAGGAGCTGGGTCAGGAAGAACCATTGGGCACCCCTTACGAAGCCCTCATGGTACAATCTGTTATTACGGACAACAGGGAACACCATTGTCAGCTGGTCATGGGCGACAGCCATGAGCCGGAGGGGCCTTGGAGGGAGCTGGGCAGAAAGAGGCACCGCCAGCTACCCCCCAAGAAGAAGAGGTCCTGGAAGTCATATAACCAGCGGACCTGGGAGGAGAAGAAGCGACTGGAGGAGATGGAATCGCAGCGGGCGCCCCAGATGCGGGCCGAGATGTTCGCCAAGGGCCCACCGGTGGCCCCTTACACCACCACCCAGTTCCTGATGATGAAGGACCACGTGGAAAGCCTGCAGGACATGAGCAAGCAGGATCTGATCCGTGAGTACATAGAGCTGGAGGAGTGCATAAGCCGCATGGAGGAGGAGAACAACCACCTGAGGTCACAGCGGGCTGACCCCCCCAGGCTCCATGAACTGGAGATGGAGCTGGAGAAGCTCAAAGAGGAGAACCGGCGGCTGCGGAGGGAGCAGGGGGTGGCTGACCTTATGGGGCTCTGAGTCCCCTCCCCCCCGGACTCTGAGCACCAGTGCTACAGCATTTCAACAAATATAACTTTTTCTTTTTTTTTATGAATCTCCTGTGATTGTCACTTCAGAGCCATAACCTGCCCCCTCCCATAGCGGGACACCTAGACGGCGGCGCACAGACCCATTCGCTGTCTTCACACTGACTTCTGGTGACTTTGCAGATCGCACAAAGACTTGGGGACTGACCGGCGTGTGATCTGACGACCCGGTGACATACCTGAGTCTGAAGCAGTTGCCAAGGGAGGTCAGTCACGCCAAACGGAGTTAACCTCGGACTAAAAGCTCTGAACCCGTCAACCCTACTGGACCAGGGAAGGTCCAACCGGGTTTGCCGGAGCAGGGAGCAAAAGGGGGGCCATTGTGATACATTTGCCTATATGTCTCAGTATACTGCTCCCTGCTAGCCATGGGTAGAGGTAGAAAGGAATGTCATGTGTGATTCATTCCTCTGACAGGTTATTGACGTGCTAATGTCCCCTCACTATTCTAAAGGTTAATTGATCTATTGTGTTGTGTAAAGAAGATCTGTGTTTACCCTTAAAAGATGTGTATTGTATCATCAGGCTAAATGATTAGAGAAGTAGTATGTTAATTATTCTGATTGCTTCAGTGTATTAATTAACTCCCCTGATGTCTTTATCTAAAGAAACGTGTCTGCATGGTCGGCTCCGACTTGTCTCCTATAATCTGTATGGGAAACCCCACTGTGTGAGGGGGGCGTTCCTAACAGGCTGTAACCACATATAAGCAGAGGTTTTGTGTCAATAAAGTGTCTTGTTCTAGCAGTAAGCTTGTCTCATGTGTGGCTTTCTGGGCGATTCCAGGGATATCCCTCCTCGTGGAATATTGGGGTGATTTTCGTTATGGGAAGAAGGGAACGTTGACGGGGATATCATACCGATACCGTCACAGTAACCATTAAAGTTGATCATTACATTTGAAACCAGAAGCACAGAGCTGTGTGTTTCGTGTCTGGGGGGAATTCTTATGGATCGGGTCCTGTTGGTTGGAGTGTCGATAAGCTGTCTTGGATGGGATGGAAGGTCGTAAACGATGGTGACCGTTACAGTGGTGGCAGCAGCGGGATAATTCCATCGCCTTAAAGGACGGCTACAAGGACACAGGACAATGGAAACGCTGTATGAACCTCTGAAGCTCTCTTCCCTCAAGGACTTACTGGAGAGCCGGGGCAGATCGGCCAGCAATCGTAAGAGAAGGGACATTATTGCAGAGCTTGTCCAATAGGATAGAGCTGAAAGGCCCAGCGTAACAGAAAGGCCCAGTATAACAGACAGGACACCCGATGAAGAGTTTTTTGACCGGGCTGTTAGACGTGGACTGGCACAGTATGGACCTAATCCTCCACCGGAGATCATAGACCGGGTTATAGCGGCTGTGGATGCCACTTGGCTAGAGCAAAGAGGTGCTGCAGCAACATAAGTCACCGCAGCACCAACTGAAGAGAGGGGAGAGGTACAGATGCCAGTCACCATGGAAGTGGAGTTCCAGGGAGCCGGGGCAATTGGCCCCTCTCCCCAGCAACAAGCTGTGGTGGTAAAGCATTTACTCCCAGCTGAATCTCTGACGGCAGGGCAGGATGCTACTGGCTGCTGCACACAACTGCAGCTTGAGCTGACATCGGGGGATGGGACTGTGGTCTCCCCCCAAAGTGACCCAGCAGAAGATCTGGCAACAGAGCAGAGAGCGAAAAGCCTCTGCTCTCAACTAGCAGGAGAGGGAGTTCCTGTGGGAGTGGATGGGACTGTGGTCTCCACTCAAAGCGACCCAGCAGAAGAGCTGGCAACAGAGCAGAGTGCCACAAGCCTCTGCTCTCACCTAGCAGTAGAGGGAGTTCCTGGACCAGTGGATGGGACTTCAGTCTCCACTGGTATACCCCAGGGATGGGGGGCAGTTGGCCCAGATCCCCAACAACATGATGGACTGAGCCCAGTCACCCTGTCTTCTCTCCAGCGGCTGAAAGGACTCCAGGGAGAAGGGCCAGTCCCGGCCTCTCCCCAGCGGCAGGCAGGTTCTCTGAGAGAGACAGAGGTTGGCAGGGTGAGTAATGCTCTGTTTGGAGCAATCTATTTGGGGTACGGTATGGATACCAGCATTGGAGGACTGGATCTACTGACTGACTTCGGAGTCAACCCGTTCGGGGTCTCCTCCTTTGTCAGTCTCCCACCGAAAGGGGAGAGATGTAACGTAATGACCCAGGACACCCAGAGACTTTGTGAGGATGGGGGGTACTCCTGTGTCAGCGTCACTGATAACTCTTGGGTCTGAGTCCACCCTGTGCCCTTTGGGCATGGGGTGGCAAGCAAATCATAATTCATGTATTACATGAGATGGGACATCACTGATAGTTCGTATTGCAGGATTTTGAGATACTGCAAGATGTTGGCCCAACCAGTCAATAGTGACTCATTCTATGATTAGCCCTGACTAGTGACATGCTAATTGAGTCAGGGCCTGGAAGACATTTCATTGTCCTTGTGTAAAGGTGTTGTAAGGGACAGGTGTTAATCCAGGTCTGCTCCCAGACCTCTAATTATGTATGCTAAATACTGTTTATGTGTGGAATATACTTGTTGGAGACAGAACGTCTGTCTGGGGATGTGGATTAGAAAGAGAGCATTGTGTGATGGTGTTTTGTTTGTAATGCTGTTAATGAAGGAATGTTTAGTAATTACCCTTAGTGTGTGGGTGGGGAGTTGATTGTTCCTTTAATGCCTTGTACTGTATATAAGACTGAGAAGAAACCATTAAAGTTGTCTTTCATTTGAAACAAGTACAGAGCTGCGTGTCTCGTCTTGATTCTGGGGAAATGGGAGGCCTGCTGGTTTGTCTGTGTGTCAGATGAGCTGTCGTAGCTGATGGAAGGTCGTAAACGGTGGTGACCGTTACATAGAGTATGTAATGTGTGTGTGTATAGGGTGTATATAGTGTGTATATAGGGTATGTTGTGTATATAGGGTATGTATTGTGTGTGTATACAGGGTATGCAGTGTGTATAGGGTATGTATTGTGTATATAGGGTATGTATTGTGTGTGTATAGGGTATATAGGGTATGTTGTGTATATAGGGTATGTATTGTGTGTGTGTATACGGGGTATGCAGTGTGTATATAGGGTATGTATTGTGTATATAGGGTATGTATTGTGTGTGTGTGTGTGTGTGTATAGGGTATATAGGGTATGTTGTGTATATAGGGTATGTATTGTGTGTGTATACTGGGTATGCAGTGTGTATATAGGGTATGTATTGTGTATATAGGGTATGTATTGTGTGTGTATAGGGTATATAGGGTATGTTGTGTATATAGGGTATGTATTGTGTGTGTGTATACGGGGTATGCAGTGTGTATATAGGGTATGTATTGTGTATATAGGGTATGTATTGTGTGTGTGTGTGTATAGGGTATATAGGGTATGTTGTGTATATAGGGTATGTATTGTGTGTGTGTGTATACGGGGTATGCAGTGTGTATAAGGTATGTATTGTGTGTGTGTATAGGTTATATAGGCCCGGATTCACATACATTGGTGCATATTTATGCCGGCGTAGCGTATCTTTTTTACGGGAAGCCGAACTAGCGCAGAGAGGCAAGCACAGTATTCACAAAGCACTCGCTCCCAAATCTACCCTGGGTTCCCTCGGCATAAGCCGGCGTAGGTAGAAGTGGGCGTGAGCCATGCTAATGAGGCGTGACCCCATGTAAATGAAGGACTGAGCGTCATAAAGTTACAAATAACGTACGGCGCATGCGCCGCCCCGTGGACACCTCCCAGTGCGCATGCTCAGAATCACGTCGAAACAACTGCCTAAGATACATCGAATCACTGAACGTAACCTACGCCGAGCCCTATTCACGTACTACGTAAACGACGTAAAATACGACGGCTGTGTTCCCTGGTCCATACCTTTGCATGACTTGCGCCTCCTATATGGGGAATAACTTTACGCCGGACGTACGACTTACGCAAACCGCGTATATTATGCGCCAGTCACAAGTACGTTCGTGAATCGACGTATCTCCCTCATTTATATATCGAATCGTAAATCAATAGGAGCGCCGCTTGCGGCCAGCGTAAATATGCGCCTAAGATACGACGGCGTAGGAAAGTTAGGTCGGTCGGATGAAGCCTATTTTCAGTCGTATCTAGTTCTGTGGGCATGGCGCACAGATACGACGGCGCATATTTACACTTACGCGGCGTATCTCAAGATACGTTGGCGTAAGTGCTTTGTGAATCCGGGCCATAGTGTGTATATAGGGTATGTTTTGTAAATAGGGTATGTATTGTGTGTATAGGGTATGTAATGTGTGTGTATATAGGGTATGTATTGTGTGTGTATAGGGTATGTATTGTGTGTGTATAGGGTATGTATTGTGTGTGTATATAGGGTATGTATTGTGTGTATAGGGTATGTATTGTGTGTATAGGGTATGTAATGTGTGTGTATATAGGATATGTATTGTGTGTGTGTATAGGGTATGTATTGTGTGTGTATAGGGTATGTATTGTGTGTGTATATAGGGTATGTATTGTGTGTATAGGGTATGTAATGTGTGTGTATATAGGGTATGTATTGTGTGTGTATATAGGGTATGTATTGTGTGTATAGGGTATGTATTGTGTGTATAGGGTATGTAATGTGTGTGTATATAGGATATGTATTGTGTGTGTGTATAGGGTATGTATTGTGTGTGTGTATAGGGTATGTATTGTGTGTATAGGGTATGTAATGTGTGTGTATATAGGGTATGTATTGTGTGTGTATATAGGGTATGTATTGTGTGTATAGGGTATGTAATGTGTGTGTATAGGGTATGTATTGTGTGTGTATAGGGTATGTATTGTGTGTGTATAGGGTATGTATTGTGTGTGTATAGGGTATGTATTGTGTGTGTATAGGGTATGTATTGTGTGTGTATATAGGGTATGTATTGTGTGTGTATATAGGGTATGTATTGTGTGTGTATATAGGGTATGTATTGTGTGTGTATATAGGGTATGTATTGTGTGTGTATAGGGTATGTATTGTGTGTGTATAGGGTATGTATTGTGTGTGTATATAGGGTATGTATTGTGTGTATAGGGTATGTATTGTGTGTATAGGGTATGTAATGTGTGTGTATATAGGGTATGTATTGTGTGTGTATATAGGGTATGTATTGTGTGTATAGGGTATGTAATGTGTGTGTATAGGGTATGTATTGTGTGTGTATAGGGTATGTATTGTGTGTGTATAGGGTATGTATTGTGTGTGTATAGGGTATGTATTGTGTGTATAGGGTATGTATTGTGTGTGTATGTAGGGTATGTATTGTGTGTGTATAGGGTATGTATTGTGTGTGTATATAAGGTATGTAGTGTATATATGATATGTAGTGTGTGTATATAGGGTATGTAGGGCCAGATTCACATACAAATGCGTTACGCTGCGGCGGCGTAACGTATCCCATTTACGTTACACCGCCGCAAGTTTACAGCGTAAGTGCCTAATTCACAAAGCACTTACCTGTAAACTTGCGGCGGCGTAGCGTAAATCCGCCCGGCGCAAGCCCGCCTAATTCAATGCGTGTACTGGAGAGAGGAGCCGGACTGCAGGAGTTGGGAGTAGGCAGGCCTCCCCCAGAGGCAATCTGCCACCTTTCTCCATGCCCCGGGTGGCAATGGTGGGTGTGTGAGTGGGCAGCCCGCCCTACCTGCTCCGCTTTGAAGCCCAACTGGGCAGAGGAACTCTCTATAAGGGAGTGAGAGGATCTAGCCCGCTCAACCAGCCCCGTTAGTCCTTCGCCTCTCTTTTTAGAGACCGCGTGGTCAAAGTGCGTGCATGTTAACCTAATTTCGAGTGCGTGTAAGTGTGGTGGTTTTTGTGGGAGGGGGGTGGGCGTACTAAGCGCAAGCTTACCTCGCATAGCACACCCACCGGGAGCCGGGCTGGGACCACCAAACTCAATTCACATGTAGCGGAGACCGGGAATCCGAACCTCTAGTTGCAGAGGTGAATGGCTTGTCAGCGCAGTGCCAATCGCGTTGAGCCACCGCAGCTCCCTCGGGCGGGGACCATTTAAATGAGGCGCGTTCCCGCGCCGAACGTACTGCGCATGCTCCGCCCCTAAAATCTCCCGAAGTGCATTGCACTAAATGACGTCGCAAGGACGTCATTGGTTTCGACGTTAACGTAAATGGCGTCCAGCGCCATTCACGGACGACTTACACAAACAACATGAAATTTAAAAATTCGACGTGGGAACGACGGCCATACTTAACATTGGTTAGACCACCTAGAGGGCATGCTTAGTTTTACGCGACGTATCTCTACGGAAACAACGTAAATTTAGAGCGACGGGCAAAGCGGACGTTCATGAATCGGCGTAACTAGTCCTTTGCATATTCTACGCTGACCGCAATGGAATCGCCACCTAGCGGCCGGCCTAGAATTGCAGCCCAAGATCCGACGGTGTGAGTCACTTACACCTGTCGGATCTTAGGGCTATCTATGCGTAACCTGATTCTATGAATCAGCCGCAAAGATACGACAATCGTATCTCTTTTGTGAATCTGGCCCGTAGTGTATATAGGGTGTATATAGGGTATATAGTGTGTGTAAATAGGGTATGTAGTGTGTATATAGGGCATGTAGTGTGTGTAAATAGGGTATGTAGTGTGTATATAGGGCATGTAGTGTGTGTAAATAGGGTATGTAGTGTGTATATAGGGCATGTAGTGTGTATATAGGGTATGTAGTGTGTATATAGGGTATTTAGTGTGTATATAGGGTATTTAGTGTGTATATAGGGTATATAGTGTGTGTAAATAGGGTATGTAGTGTGTATATAGGGTATATAGTGTGTGTAAATAGGGTATGTAGTGTGTATATAGGGTATGTAGTGTGTATATAGGGCATGTAGTGTGTATATAGGGTATGTAGTGTGTATATAGGGCATGTAGTGTGTATATAGGGTATGTAGTGTGTATATAGGGTATTTAGTGTGTATATAGGGTATATAGTGTGTGTAAATAGGGTATGTAGTGTGTATATAGGGCATGTAGTGTGTGTAAATAGGGTATGTAGTGTGTATATAGGGCATGTAGTGTGTGTAAATAGGGTATGTAGTGTGTATATAGGGTATGTAGTGTGTATATAGGGTATATAGTGTGTGTAAATAGGGTATGTAGTGTGTATATAGGGCATGTAGTGTGTGTAAATAGGGTATGTAGTGTGTATATAGGGTATGTAGTGTGTGTAAATAGGGTATGTAGTGTGTATATAGGGTATGTAGTGTGTATATAGGGTATATAGTGTGTGTAAATAGGGTATGTAGTGTGTATATAGGGTATGTAGTGTGTATATAGGGTATATAGTGTGTGTAAATAGGGTATGTAGTGTGTATATAGGGTATGTAGTGTGTATATAGGGTATATAGGGTATGCAATGTATATAGGGTGTATATAGGGCATGTAGTGTGTATATAGGGTGTGTAGTGTGTATATAGGGTATATAGGGTATGCAATGTATATAGGGTGTATATAGGGCATGTAGTGTGTATATAGGGTGTGTAGTGTATATAGGGTATGTAGTGTGTATATAGGGTGTGTAGTGTGTATATAGGGTGTGTAGTGTATATAGGGTATGCAGTGTATATAGGATGTATACAGGGTATGTATTGTGTATATAGGGTATGTAGTGTGTATATAGGGTGTGTAGTGTATATAGGGTATGTAGTATATACAGTGTATATAGGGAAAGAGTGGAAATGAAGATTGCAGCTTTTCATTTGCTGAAGCTTTTAATGTTTTTCTTTGATTGGAACAAATGACCTTCATGGGAATCGGTTGCCTCGTCCCTCCGCCGGTTATCGAGCGTTTTATTGAGTCTTGGCCTAAAAAGCAGAACTAAAACTTCCTGTAAAATCCGGCGTGGAACCGATCCCGAATGGCGGGGAATTCACGACTCTCTGCAATGGAGCGACGCATTTCTTTTATTTATCACCTTTCTCTATCTGGTGAATTAACAAAGAAAACGATTGTCTGAGGGGGAGGGGTGACCTGCCCTCTGGGGGACCTCCGGGTCCGTTATTGAACAACCTACACTGCTTAATAAGTTAAAATCTGATTGGATGTGGGAGATGATGGCACCATTGCATCGTCTTTTATATTTCATAATAATGATTAATAATAAAATAAAGTAAAAATTGGACTGGCGATCCTGCTAATGATCGGCGTGAAGTCCGGCGGCTCCAATAACCGGGTTTGATTTTCTTAGAATTAGACCAGCCGGCTGTTTTCAATACAAATTTTAATAAATATGGAAATGAAATGAGGACAACGGTCTTTCTCCTCTGACTAGAAATGGAATATTATCGGTTTTAGGATGTAAAATAATCGCTCGTTGTGATGAAATATTATCCGCCGTCTCGCCCGCAGTTGTTTGCTTATCTTATCTCTGAAGGAACTTGGTAAAAATTGATTAGCGAGGAGTCTATCAATGAGTCCATAATTCAGATGAATTAGATTCTTCCAATCAAGCGTCGGGCTGGGAGCCAGTGAGACCTCAGAAAACGGCTCCCCTGTGGATTGCAGCGCCATTTCTAATCACCAATCAGATTAAAGGCAGAACATCACCGCCAGCGTTTTCCTCTCTCAGCGTTATCTCCGGATGGAAAGTTGTTCTACGTATCGCGCTGCCATCTCCCTCCGCTGATTACAGAACCGAGAGGCTGTGAGTGCGCTCATCCGTCTTCTCTCATCGTGTCCTCGGGATTCCTCGCCTGGACAGACCGACGTCTTCTCTCATCGTGTCCTCGGGATTCCTCGCCTGGATAGACCGACGTCTTCTCTCATCGTGTCCTCGGGATTCCTCGCCTGGACAGACCGACGTCTTCTCTCATCGTGTCCTCGGATCCCTCGCCTGGACAGACCGACGTCTTCTCTCATCGTGTCCTCGGGATTCCTCGCCTGGATAGACCGACGTCTTCTCTCATCGTGTCCTCGGATCCCTCGCCTGGATAGACCGACGTCTTCTCTCATCGTGTCCTCGGGATTCCTCGCATGGACAGACCGACGTCTTCTCTCATCGTGTCCTCGGATCCCTCGCCTGGACAGACCGACGTCTTCTCTCATCGTGTCCTCGGATCCCTCGCCTGGATAGACCGACGTCTTCTCTCATCGTGTCCTCGGATCCCTCGCCTGGACAGACCGACGTCTTCTCTCATCGTGTCCTCGGATCCCTCGCCTGGACAGACCGACGTCTTCTCTCATCGTGTCCTCGGATCCCTCGCCTGGACAGACCGACGTCTTCTCTCATCGTGTCCTCGGATCCCTCGCATGGACAGACCGACGTCTTCTCTCATCGTGTCCTCGGATCCCTCGCCTGGACAGACCGACGTCTTCTCTCATCGTGTCCTCGGATCCCTCGCCTGGATAGACCGACGTCTTCTCTCATCGTGTCCTCGGGATTCCTCGCCTGGACAGACCGACGTCTTCTCTCATCCTACCGCCAGGACAGACAGACGTCTTCTCTCATCCTACCGCCTGGACAGACAGACGTCTTCTCTCATACTACCGCCTAGACAGACGTCTTCTCTCATCCTACCGCCTGGATAGACCGACGTCTTCTCTCATCGTGTCCTCGGGATTCCTCGCCTGGACAGACCGACGTCTTCTCTCATCGTGTCCTCGGATCCCTCGCCTGGACAGACCGACGTCTTCTCTCATCGTGTCCTCGGGATCCCTCGCCTGGATAGACCGACGTCTTCTCTCATCGTGTCCTCGGGATTCCTCGCCTGGATAGACCGACGTCTTCTCTCATCGTGTCCTCGGATTCCTCGCCTGGACAGACCGACGTCTTCTCTCATCGTGTCCTCGGATCCCTCGCCTGGACAGACCGACGTCTTCTCTCATCGTGTCCTCGGATCCCTCGCCTGGATAGACCGACGTCTTCTCTCATCATGTCCTCGGGATTCCTTGCATGGACAGACCGACGTCTTCTCTCATCGTGTCCTCGGGATTCCTCGCCTGGACAGACCGACGTCTTCTCTCATCGTGTCCTCGGATCCCTCGCCTGGACAGACCGACGTCTTCTCTCATCGTGTCCTCGGGATTCCTCGCCTGGATAGATCGACGTCTTCTCTCATCGTGTCCTCGGATCCCTCGCCTGGATAGACCGACGTCTTCTGTCATCGTGTCCTCGGATCCCTCGCCTGGACAGACCGACGTCTTCTCTCATCGTGTCCTCGGATCCCTCGCCTGGACAGACCGACGTCTTCTCTCATCGTGTCCTCGGATCCCTCGCCTGGACAGACCGACGTCTTCTCTCATCGTGTCCTCGGATCCCTCGCCTGGACAGACCGACGTCTTCTGTCATCGTGTCCTCGGATCCCTCGCCTGGACAGACCGACGTCTTCTCTCATCGTGTCCTCGGATCCCTCGCCTGGACAGACCGACGTCTTCTCTCATCGTGTCCTCGGATCCCTCGCCTGGACAGACCGACGTCTTCTCTCATCGTGTCCTCGGATCCCTCGCCTGGACAGACCGACGTCTTCTGTCATCGTGTCCTCGGATCCCTCGCCTGGACAGACAGACGTCTTCTCTCATCCTACCGCCTGGACAGACCGACGTCTTCTCTCATCGTGTCCTCGGATCCCTCGCCTGGACAGACAGACGTCTTCTCTCATCCTACCGCCTGGACAGACCGACGTCTTCTCTCATCGTGTCCTCGGATCCCTCGCCTGGACAGACCAACGTCTTCTCTCATCGTGTCCTCTGGATTCCTCGCCTGGACAGACCGACGTCTTCTCTCATCGTGTCCTCGGATCCCTCGCCTGGACAGACCGACGTCTTCTCTCATCGTGTCCTCGGATCCCTCGCCTGGATAGACCGACGTCTTCTCTCATCGTGTCCTCGGATCCCTCGCCTGGACAGACCAACGTCTTCTCTCATCGTGTCCTCTGGATTCCTCGCCTGGACAGACCGACGTCTTCTCTCATCGTGTCCTCGGATCCCTCGCCTGGATAGACCGACGTCTTCTCTCATCGTGTCCTCGGGATTCCTCGCCTGGACAGACCGACGTCTTCTCTCATCGTGTCCTCGGATCCCTCGCCTGGACAGACCGACGTCTTCTCTCATCGTGTCCTCGGATCCCTCGCCTGGACAGACCGACGTCTTCTCTCATCGTGTCCTCGGATCCCTCGCCTGGACAGACCGACGTCTTCTGTCATCGTGTCCTCGGATCCCTCGCCTGGACAGACAGACGTCTTCTCTCATCCTACCGCCTGGACAGACCGACGTCTTCTCTCATCGTGTCCTCGGATCCCTCGCCTGGACAGACAGACGTCTTCTCTCATCCTACCGCCTGGACAGACCGACGTCTTCTCTCATCGTGTCCTCGGATCCCTCGCCTGGACAGACCAACGTCTTCTCTCATCGTGTCCTCGGGATTCCTCGCCTGGACAGACCGACGTCTTCTCTCATCGTGTCCTCGGATCCCTCGCCTGGACAGACCGACGTCTTCTCTCATCGTGTCCTCGGATCCCTCGCCTGGACAGACCGACGTCTTCTCTCATCGTGTCCTCGGATCCCTCGCCTGGAAAGACCGACGTCTTCTCTCATCGTGTCCTCGGATCCCTCGCCTGGACAGACCGACGTCTTCTGTCATCGTGTCCTCGGATCCCTCGCCTGGACAGACAGACGTCTTCTCTCATCCTCCCGCCTGGACAGACCGACGTCTTCTCTCATCGTGTCCTCGGATCCCTCGCCTGGACAGACAGACGTCTTCTCTCATCCTACCGCCTGGACAGACCGACGTCTTCTCTCATCGTGTCCTCGGATCCCTTGCCTGGACAGACCAACGTCTTCTCTCATCGTGTCCTCGGGATTCCTCGCCTTGACAGACCGACGTCTTCTCTCATCGTGTCCTCGGATCCCTCGCCTGGACAGACCGACGTCTTCTCTCATCGTGTCCTCGGATCCCTCGCCTGGATAGACCGACGTCTTCTCTCATCGTGTCCTCGGATCCCTCGCCTGGACAGACCAACGTCTTCTCTCATCGTGTCCTCGGGATTCCTCGCCTGGACAGACCGACGTCTTCTCTCATCGTGTTCTCGGATCCCTCGCCTGGACAGACCGACGTCTTCTCTCATCGTGTCCTCGGATCCCTCGCCTGGACAGACCGACGTCTTCTCTCATCGTGTCCTCGGATCCCTCGCCTGGACAGACCGACGTCTTCTGTCATCGTGTCCTCGGATCCCTCGCCTGGACAGACCGACGTCTTCTCTCATCGTGTCCTCGGATCCCTCGCCTGGACAGACCGACGTCTTCTCTCATCGTGTCCTCGGATCCCTCGCCTGGACAGACCGACGTCTTCTCTCATCCTACCGCCTGGACAGACCGAAGTCTTCTCTCATCGTGTCCTCGGATCCCTCGCCTGGATAGACCGACGTCTTCTCTCATCGTGTCCTCGGATCCCTCGCCTGGATAGACCGACGTCTTCTCTCATCGTGTCCTCGGATCCCTCGCCTGGACAGACCGACGTCTTCTCTCATCGTGTCCTCGGATCCCTCGCCTGGACAGACCGACGTCCTCTCTCATCGTGTCCTCGGATCCCTCGCCTGGACAGACCGACGTCTTCTCTCATCGTGTCCTCGGATCCCTCGCCTGGACAGACCGACGTCTTCTCTCATCGTGTCCTCGGATCCCTCGCCTGGATAGACCGACGTCTTCTGTCATCGTGTCCTCGGATCCCTCGCCTGGACAGACCGACGTCTTCTCTCATCGTGTCCTCGGATCCCTCGCCTGGACAGACCGACGTCTTCTCTCATCGTGTCCTCGGATCCCTCGCCTGGACAGACCGACGTCTTCTCTCATCGTGTCCTCGGATCCCTCGCCTGGACAGACCGACGTCTTCTGTCATCGTGTCCTCGGATCCCTCGCCTGGACAGACCGACGTCTTCTCTCATCGTGTCCTCGGATCCCTCGCCTGGACAGACCGACGTCTTCTCTCATCGTGTCCTCGGATCCCTCGCCTGGACAGACCGACGTCTTCTCTCATCGTGTCCTCGGATCCCTCGCCTGGACAGACCGACGTCTTCTGTCATCGTGTCCTCGGATCCCTCGCCTGGACAGACAGACGTCTTCTCTCATCCTACCGCCTGGACAGACCGACGTTTTCTCTCATCGTGTCCTCGGATCCCTCGCCTGGACAGACAGACGTCTTCTCTCATCCTACCGCCTGGACAGACCGACGTCTTCTCTCATCGTGTCCTCGGATCCCTCGCCTGGACAGACCAACGTCTTCTCTCATCGTGTCCTCGGGATTCCTCGCCTGGACAGACCGACGTCTTCTCTCATCGTGTCCTCGGATCCCTCGCCTGGACAGACCGACGTCTTCTCTCATCGTGTCCTCGGATCCCTCGCCTGGATAGACCGACGTCTTCTCTCATCGTGTCCTCGGATCCCTCGCCTGGACAGACCAACGTCTTCTCTCATCGTGTCCTCTGGATTCCTCGCCTGGACAGACCGACGTCTTCTCTCATCGTGTCCTCGGATCCCTCGCCTGGATAGACCGACGTCTTCTCTCATCGTGTCCTCGGGATTCCTCGCCTGGACAGACCGACGTCTTCTCTCATCGTGTCCTCGGATCCCTCGCCTGGACAGACCCACGTCTTCTCTCATCGTGTCCTCGGATCCCTCGCCTGGACAGACCGACGTCTTCTCTCATCGTGTCCTCGGATCCCTCGCCTGGACAGACCGACGTCTTCTGTCATCGTGTCCTCGGATCCCTCGCCTGGACAGACAGACGTCTTCTCTCATCCTACCGCCTGGACAGACCGACGTCTTCTCTCATCGTGTCCTCGGATCCCTCGCCTGGACAGACAGACGTCTTCTCTCATCCTACCGCCTGGACAGACCGACGTCTTCTCTCATCGTGTCCTCGGATCCCTCGCCTGGACAGACCAACGTCTTCTCTCATCGTGTCCTCGGGATTCCTCGCCTGGACAGACCGACGTCTTCTCTCATCGTGTCCTCGGATCCCTCGCCTGGACAGACCGACGTCTTCTCTCATCGTGTCCTCGGATCCCTCGCCTGGACAGACCGACGTCTTCTCTCATCGTGTCCTCGGATCCCTCGCCTGGAAAGACCGACGTCTTCTCTCATCGTGTCCTCGGATCCCTCGCCTGGACAGACCGACGTCTTCTGTCATCGTGTCCTCGGATCCCTCGCCTGGACAGACAGACGTCTTCTCTCATCCTACCGCCTGGACAGACCGACGTCTTCTCTCATCGTGTCCTCGGATCCCTCGCCTGGACAGACAGACGTCTTCTCTCATCCTACCGCCTGGACAGACCGACGTCTTCTCTCATCGTGTCCTCGGATCCCTCGCCTGGACAGACCAACGTCTTCTCTCATCGTGTCCTCGGGATTCCTCGCCTTGACAGACCGACGTCTTCTCTCATCGTGTCCTCGGATCCCTCGCCTGGACAGACCGACGTCTTCTCTCATCGTGTCCTCGGATCCCTCGCCTGGATAGACCGACGTCTTCTCTCATCGTGTCCTCGGATCCCTCGCCTGGACAGACCAACGTCTTCTCTCATCGTGTCCTCGGGATTCCTCGCCTGGACAGACCGACGTCTTCTCTCATCGTGTTCTCGGATCCCTCGCCTGGACAGACCGACGTCTTCTCTCATCGTGTCCTCGGATCCCTCGCCTGGACAGACCGACGTCTTCTCTCATCGTGTCCTCGGATCCCTCGCCTGGACAGACCGACGTCTTCTGTCATCGTGTCCTCGGATCCCTCGCCTGGACAGACCGACGTCTTCTCTCATCGTGTCCTCGGATCCCTCGCCTGGACAGACCGACGTCTTCTCTCATCGTGTCCTCGGATCCCTCGCCTGGACAGACCGACGTCTTCTCTCATCCTACCGCCTGGACAGACCGACGTCTTCTCTCATCGTGTCCTCGGATCCCTCGCCTGGATAGACCGACGTCTTCTCTCATCGTGTCCTCGGATCCCTCGCCTGGATAGACCGACGTCTTCTCTCATCGTGTCCTCGGATCCCTCGCCTGGACAGACCGACGTCTTCTCTCATCGTGTCCTCGGATCCCTCGCCTGGACAGACCGACGTCTTCTGTCATCGTGTCCTCGGATCCCTCGCCTGGACAGACCGACGTCTTCTCTCATCGTGTCCTCGGATCCCTCGCCTGGACAGACCGACGTCTTCTCTCATCGTGTCCTCGGATCCCTCGCCTGGATAGACCGACGTCTTCTCTCATCGTGTCCTCGGGATTCCTCGCCTGGACAGACCGACGTCTTCTCTCATCGTGTCCTCGGATCCCTCGCCTGGACAGACCGACGTCTTCTCTCATCGTGTCCTCGGATCCCTCGCCTGGACAGACCGACGTCTTCTCTCATCGTGTCCTCGGATCCCTCGCCTGGACAGACCGACGTCTTCTGTCATCGTGTCCTCGGATCCCTCGCCTGGACAGACCGACGTCTTCTCTCATCGTGTCCTCGGATCCCTCGCTTGGACAGACCGACGTCTTCTGTCATCGTGTCCTCGGATCCCTCGCCTGGACAGACCGACGTCTTCTCTCATCGTGTCCTCGGATCCCTCGCCTGGACAGACAGACGTCTTCTCTCATCCTACCGCCTGGACAGACCGACGTCTTCTCTCATCGTGTCCTCGGATCCCTCGCCTGGACAGACCGACGTCTTCTCTCATCGTGTCCTCGGATCCCTCGCCTGGACAGACCGACGTCTTCTGTCATCGTGTCCTCGGATCCCTCGCCTGGACAGACCGACGTCTTCTCTCATCGTGTCCTCGGATCCCTCGCCTGGACAGACCGACGTCTTCTCTCATCGTGTCCTCGGATCCCTCGCCTGGACAGACCGACGTCTTCTCTCATCCTACCGCCTGGACAGACCGACGTCTTCTCTCATCGTGTCCTCGGATCCCTCGCCTGGACAGACAGACGTCTTCTCTCATCCTACCGCCTGGACAGACCGACGTCTTCTCTCATCGTGTCCTCGGATCCCTCGCCTGGACAGACCAACGTCTTCTCTCATCGTGTCCTCGGGATTCCTCGCCTGGACAGACCGACGTCTTCTCTCATCGTGTCCTCGGATCCCTCGCCTGGACAGACCGACGTCTTCTCTCATCGTGTCCTCGGATCCCTCGCCTGGATAGACCGACGTCTTCTCTCATCGTGTCCTCGGATCCCTCGCCTGGACAGACCAACGTCTTCTCTCATCGTGTCCTCGGGATTCCTCGCCTGGACAGACGACGTCTTCTCTCATCGTGTCCTCGGATCCCTCGCCTGGATAGACCGACGTCTTCTCTCATCGTGTCCTCGGGATTCCTCGCCTGGACAGCCCGACGTCTTCTCTCATCGTGTCCTCGGTTCCCTCCCCTGGACAGACCGACGTCTTCTCTCATCGTGTCCTCGGATCCCTCGCCTGGACAGACCGACGTCTTCTCTCATCGTGTCCTCGGATCCCTCGCCTGGACAGACCGACGTCTTCTGTCATCGTGTCCTCGGATCCCTCGCCTGGACAGACAGACGTCTTCTCTCATCCTACCGCCTGGACAGACCGACGTCTTCTCTCATCGTGTCCTCGGATCCCTCGCCTGGACAGACAGACGTCTTCTCTCATCCTACCGCCTGGACAGACCGACGTCTTCTCTCATCGTGTCCTCGGATCCCTCGCCTGGACAGACCAACGTCTTCTCTCATCGTGTCCTCGGGATTCCTCGCCTGGACAGACCGACGTCTTCTCTCATCGTGTCCTCGGATCCCTCGCCTGGACAGACCGACGTCTTCTCTCATCGTGTCCTCGGATCCCTCGCCTGAACAGACCGACGTCTTCTCTCATCCTACCGCCTGGACAGACCGACGTCTTCTCTCATCGTGTCCTTGGATCCCTCGCCTGGACAGACCGACGTCTTCTCTCATCGTGTCCTCGGATCCCTCGCCTGGACAGACAGACGTCTTCTCTCATCCTACCGCCTGGACAGACCGACGTCTTCTCTCATCGTGTCCTCGGATCCCTTGCCTGGACAGACCGACGTCTTCTCTCATCGTGTCCTCGGATCCCTCGCCTGGACAGACCGACGTCTTCTCTCATCCTACCGCCAGGACAGACAGACGTCTTCTCTCATCCTACCGCCAGGACAGACAGACGTCTTCTCTCATGCTACCGCCTGGACAGACAGACGTCTTCTCTCATCCTACCGCCAGGACAGACAGACGTCTTCTCTCATCCTACCGCCAGGACAGACAGACGTCTTCTCTCATCCTACCGCCTGGACAGACAGACGTCTTCTCTCATCCTACCGCCTGGACAGACAGACATCTTCTCTCATCCTACCACCTGGACAGACAGACGTCTTCTCTCATACTACCGCCTAGACAGACGTCTTCTCTCATCCTACCGCCTGGACAGACAGACGTCTTCTCTCATCCTACCGCCAGGACAGACAGACGTCTTCTCTCATCCTACCGCCAGGACAGACAGACGTCTTCTCTCATGCTACCGCCTGGACAGACAGACGTCTTCTCTCATCCTACCGCCAGGACAGACAGACGTCTTCTCTCATCCTACCGCCAGGACAGACAGACGTCTTCTCTCATCCTACCGCCTGGACAGACAGACGTCTTCTCTCATCCTACCGCCTGGACAGACAGACATCTTCTCTCATCCTACCACCTGGACAGACAGACGTCTTCTCTCATACTACCGCCTAGACAGACGTCTTCTCTCATCCTACCGCCTGGACAGACAGACGTCTTCTCTCATCCTACCGCCTGGACAGACCGACGTCTTCTCTCATCCTACCGCCTGGACAGACAGACGTCTTCTCTCATCGTGTCCTTGGATCCCTCGCCTGGACAGACCGACATCTTCTCTCATCGTGTCCTCGGATCCCTCGCCTGGACAGACCAACGTCTTCTCTCATCGTGTCCTTGGACCCCTCGCCTGGACAGACCGACGTCTTCTCTCATCGTGTCCTCGGATCCCTCGCCTGGACAGACAGACGTCTTCTCTCATCCTACCGCCTGGACAGACAGACGTCTTCTCTCATTCTACCGCCTGGACAGACAGACATCTTCTCTCATCCTACCGCCTAGACAGACGTCTTCTCTCATCCTCCCGCCTGGACAGACAGACGTCTTCTCTCATCCTACCGCCTGGACAGACAGACGTCTTCTCTCATCGTGTCCTCGGATCCCTCGCCTGGACAGACAGACGTCTTCTCTCATCCTACCGCCTGGACAGACAGACGTCTTCTCTCATCCTACCGCCTAGACAGACGTCTTATCTCATCCTACCGCCTGGACAGACAGACGTCTTCTCTCATCCTACCGCCTGGACAGACAGACATCTTCTCTCATCGTGTCCTCGGATCCCTCGCCTGGACAGACCGACGTCTTCTCTCATCCTACCGCCTGGACAGACTGACGTCTTCTCTCATCCTACCGCCTGGACCGACAGACGTCTTTTCTCATCCTACCACCTAGACAGACGTCTTCTCTCATCCTACCACCTGGACAGACAGACGTCTTCTCTCATCCTACCGCCTGGACAGACAGACGTCTTCTCTTATCCTACCGCCTGGACAGACAGACGTCTTCTCTCATCCTACCACCTGGACAGACAGACGTCTTCTTTCATCCTACCGCCTGGACAGACAGACGTCTTCTCTTATCCTACCGCCTGGACAGACAGACGTCTTCTCTCATCCTACCACCTCGACAGACAGACGTCTTCTCTCATCCTACCGCCTGGACAGACAGACGTCTTCTCTCATCCTTCCACCTGGACAAACAGACGTCTTCTCTCATCCTACCGCCTGGACAGACAGACGTCTTCTCTCATCCTACCGCCTTAACAGACAGATGTCTTCTCTCATCCTACCGCCTGGACAGACAGACGTCTTCTCTCATCCTACTGCCTGGACAGACAGACGTCTTCTCTCATCCTACCGCCTGGACAGACAGACATCTTCTCTCATCCTACCGCCTAGACAGACGTCTTCTCTCATCCTACCGCCTGGACAGACAGACGTCTTCTCACATCCTACCGCCTGGACAGACAGACGTCTTCTCTCATCGTGTCCTCGGATCCCTTGCCTGGACAGACAGACGTCTTCTCTCATCCTGCCGCCTGGACAGACAGACGTCTTCTCTCATCCTACCGCCTGGACAGACAGACGTCTTCTCTCATCCTACCGCCTGGACAGACAGAAGTCTTCTCTCATCCTACACCGCATAGACAGACAGACGTCTTCTCTCATCCTACCACCTAGACAGACGTCTTCTCTCATCCTACCGCCTGGACAGACAGACGTCTTCTCTCATCCTACCGCCTGGACAGACAGACGTCTTCTCTCATCCTACCGCCTGGACAGACAGACGTCTTCTCTCATCGTGTCCTCGGATCCCTCGCCTGGACAGACCGACGTCTTCTCTCATCCTACCGCCTGGACAGACAGATGTCTTCTCTCATCCTACCGCCTGGACAGACAGACGTCTTCTCTCATCCTACCGCCTGGACAGACAGACGTCTTCTCTCATTCTACCACCTGGACAGACAGACGTCTTCTTTCATCCTACCGCCTGGACAGACAGACGTCTTCTCTCATTGTGTATTCGGATCCAACCATATGTATACAGGGCCTATGGATTATATATGATGTGCGTCAGTACATACAATATTTAGTGCTGCCTCCTGCATTCCCTTCCTTTACTTGACAGCCGACTGGGAATTTTGTACATAAATATCTCTCCACCACCGCAAGCCAATCGCTTTAAGCCTTATTCATGGTTCTGCCAACTGAACACGGCGCGTGGGGGGCTGCAGCAAAAAAAATAGTCACTGCCACCCACATGCCCAGCGTCTAAATTCAAGCTTATCCAAACAAAGAAAGCTTGCTGGCAAAATATCAATTTTTCTGCAGCAGGTTCTATATATGGTACAGATGCCCCACTTTACAGACAGACTAAGGGGACCCCCCAGGCACTACATTTAAATAAATGTTATTCTTTCACGTTAAGCATTAGTAAAATCACTGTTCCTTTAAAAACTATGGCCCAGATTCTCAAAGGAGTTACGCCGGCGTATCTCCAGATGACGCCGTCGTAACTCTGAGTGCGGCCCGTCCCAACTCTGCGCCTGATTCATAGAATCAGATACGCCTCACTGTTGCCTAGATACGAGCGGCGTAAGTCTCCTACGCCGTCGTATCTTAGGGTGCATATTTACGCTGGTCGCTAGGTGGCGCTTCCGTTTTTTTCTGCGTCAAATATGCTAATTAGCTAGATACGCCGATTCAGGAACGTACGTGTGCCCGGCGTATCAAGATACATTGTTTACATAAGGCATACGCCGGCGTAAAGTTACCCCTCATAAAGCAGGGGTAAGTCCTGTTTGCGTAAGTCGTCCGTGAATGGGGCTGGACGTAAGTTACGTTCACGTCAACTAGGCATTGAGCGGGCCTAATTTAATTTGAAAATTCGACGTGATACTGAGCATGCGCCATTCAAAAAAAGCGTCATTTACGTGGGGTCATGATTAGTTTACATAAAACACGCCCCCCTGTTCCTCATTTGATTTAGGCGCGCTTACGCCGGCACATTTACGCTACGCCAACGTAACTTTGGACGCAAGTGCTTTGTGAATACAGCGCTTGCCTCTCTAAGTTGCGGCGGCGTAGCGTAACTACGATACGCTACGCCCGCTTACATTTACGCCGCCCTACGAGAATCTGGGCCTATCTTTTTTTGCATTTCTACATGTCCCCCAGGGCAGTACCTGGGTCCCATAGACTTCAATGGGGTTCATAATTCAGGTCCGAACTTTTGCAAAGTTCCAGAGTTCTGGTGTGAACCGAACTAAGGGGTGTTCGGCCCATCTCTACTGCTGAGGCCAAACCCTCATATTGCCCCACATAACCAGGGCTTTTTTCTCAAATAACAGGTGCTGGAACCAGGGCCCCACAAAACCTCTCCTCCTACACACATCCTCCAAATTACAGAAAATAGTGGGTGCAGCTTAATTCCTATTGGCAGCCACCCGGCCGGCTCTCCACTGTCCTGTCCACTCTGAACTGTAATGGCGGTGGAGAGACTCTCTGCTTCTATGGCATCATACCTGATGATGTAAGGGGGGACTCCGCTGGGAATGCCTGATGTAAGGGGGGACTCTGCTGGGAATGCCTGATGTAAGGGGGGACTCCGCTGGGAATGCCTGATGTAAGGGGGGACTCCGCTGGGAATGCCTGATGTAAGGGGGGACTCCGCTGGGAATGCCTGATGAAAGGGGGGACTCCGCTGGGAATGCCTGATGAAAGGAGGGACTCCGCTGGGAATGCCTGATGTAAGGGGGGACTCCGCTGGGATTGTCTGGTGAGTGAGTGAATAACTTGTATATCGCTAGAAATGCGAACTGAATCGCCTCAAGGCACTGGGAATGCCTGGTGTAAGGGGGGACTCCGCTGGGAATACCTGATGTAAGGAGGGGCTCCACTGGGGACACCTGGTGTAAGGGGGACTCCGCTGGGATTGCCTGGTGTAAAGAGGGAACTCTGCTAGGAATACCTGATGTAAGGAAGGGCTCCACTGGGGACACCTGGTGTAAGGGGGACTCCGCTGGGAATGCCGGATGTATAAAGGGACTCCACTGGAAATGCCGGAATGCCTGGTGTAAGGGGGACTCCGCTGGGAATGCCTAATGTAAGGGGGACTCCGCTGGGAATGCCTGGTGTAAGAAGGGACTATGCTGGGAGTGCCTGGTGTAAGAAGGGACTATGCTGGGAGTGCCTGGTGTAAGGGGGACTATGCTGGGAGTGCCTGGTGTAAGGAGGGACTCTGCTGGGAATGCTTGGTGTAAGTAGGGACTCCGCTGGGAGTGCCTGGTGTAAGGGGGGACTCTGCTGGGAATACCTGATGTAAGGAGGGGCTCCACTGGGGACACCTGGTGTAAGGGGGACTCCGCTGGGAATGCCTAATGTAAGGGGGACTCCGCTGGGAATGCCTGGTGTAAGAAGGGACTATGCTGGGAGTGCCTGGTGTAAGAAGGGACTATGCTGGGAGTGCCTGGTGTAAGCGGGACTATGCTGGGAGTGCCTGGTGTAAGGAGGGACTCTGCTGGGAATGCTTGGTGTAAGTAGGGACTCCGCTGGGAGTGCCTGGTGTAAGGGGGGACTCTGCTGGGAATACCTGATGTAAGGAGGGGCTCCACTGGGGACACCTGGTGTAAGGGGGACTCCGCTGGGAATGCCTAATGTAAGGGGGACTCCGCTGGGAATGCCTGGTGTAAGAAGGGACTATGCTGGGAGTGCCTGGTGTAAGAAGGGACTATGCTGGAAGTGCCTGGTGTAAGGGGGGACTCTGCTGGGAATACCTGATGTAAGGAGGGGCTCCACTGGGGACACCTGGTGTAAGGGGGACTCCGCTGTGAGTGCCTGGTGTAAGGGGGGACTCTGCTGGGAATACCTGGTGTAAGGAGAACTCCGCTGGGAATGCCAGATGTAAGAAGGGATTCCACTGGAAATGCCGGAATGCCTGGTGTAAGGGGGACTCCGCTGGGAATGCCTGATGTAAGGAGGGGCTCCTCTGGGAATACCTGGTGTAAGGGGGACTCCGCTGGGAATGCCAGATGTAAGAAGGGATTCCACTGGAAATGCCGGAATGCCTGGTGTAAGGGGGACTCCGCTGGGAATGCCTGGTGTAAGAAGGGACTATGCTGGGAATACCTGATGTAAGGAGGGGTTCCGCTGGGGACACCTGATGTAAGGAGGGACTCCGCTGGGAATGCCTAATGTAAGGAGGGACTCTGCTGGGAATACCTGATGTAAGGAGGGGCTCCACTGGGGACACCTGGTGTAAGGGGGACTCCGCTGGGAGTGCCTGGTGTAAGGGGGGACTCTGCTGGGAATACCTGGTGTAAGGGGGACTCCGCTGGGAATGCCTGATGTAAGAAGGGACTCCGGACTTCCACTGATTCTGCATTATGGTGAGTTGAATAATTTCATTCTATATTACAATGTAATAATAGAAATAATGTGTTTCAATCATCCTGACACCATAACAACCATGGTGCCGGGATGATTGAAACACCACCAGATGTTTGGAGGATCTTTATCTGCTGATTTGGTAAACTTTCTGGAATACACAGATTGCTATTGTGGTGTAGGATCTGGGCCGGCTGTCCCTCCATCCCTCTTTCTTTTTTTTGTAATTATATATTTATTTATTTTTCTTTCCATAATATACATAGGAATAGAGACGGGGCAAATACAAAAAAAAAAAAAATGATATACATTCATCCTATTAAAAAAAAACATTCGCCCTGACCCACCCCTTTCCCATTATAATACACCTTTCCACTGTAACCCTTTGACAGGTGAAGAACCCCCCCTATCCCAACTTCCCAAGAAAGAGAAAGCTCACCACTCTCCTCCCTGTGAACCAAACGTCATGAGGAAAAAAAAAATCCCTCTTTCTCTCCTTATTTCTTTCTTTCTCTCCCTTTTTCTTTCTTTCTCTCCCCCTTTCTTTCTTTCATCTCAGACTCTAACCACACCCGAGCCACGCCCATGTAAGCCACGCCCACTATTGCCCTAACTACGCCCATTTTTCACCACCGTAGAGGGCCCCTTAACAGAATTTTGCTTGGGGCCCCAGGGAGGTCAGGATCGGCACTGATTACATCACACACAGAGTGCAGAGCCGTGAATTGTAAACACAGAAACCAAACTTCTGTGTTTTACAAGTGATTGTGGTGAGCAGGGAGCTTAGGGCCAGAGGTGGTGGAACCGAGTTCCACAAAGTTCCCCCTGAAAAAAGCCCTGCACATAACCCATATTGTGCCCCAGTCCCATGTCATTTGCCTCCTCATGATATTCCTGGACGTTGACCTCTTGTCAATTGGGACTCCTAATTGTCAAGAGAAAAAGAGGCAGACGGGTTCTCCGGATGTCTATGTAGCGCCTGTGTACTTTATAGTACTGGTGCTCGTCAAATTTTTGTATAGATCGGAGTGTAGTGAGACTCTGATCCTGATTGTTATGTGTGAGAATAGGGTCTCTGTCTCAGCTTGGCTGTGCTGTGGGTCATTCTGCTGTATTAGGGTGTCCTTCCAGCCCCGGTGCTGCAGGTGGCAGCAGTGAAATCAAGGTTTGGGTGCTCTTCCCAGCAGCCAATCACGAGGGTTTGTCCTCGCTGTGCATGCTGGGGAGGGGTATTTATGGGACAGACGTCATTGGTTCTGGGTTCTTCTTCGTCCAGTGTGGCACCCACCTTTAGCAATTTTCTGAAAAACTGCCAATTTTTTTTTTTAACATTTTCTATTTTTTCACAACGTTTTAAGATGTCGTATTTCAGGTTGTAAAAAATGATTGTGTGTGCGCTTTAACGACGTGAAAAACCTGCGCATGTTCAGAAACAAGTTATGAGACGGAGCAATCGTTCGTAATGGAGATCGCACATTCATCACGCTGTAACAGACAGAAAAGCGCAAATCGTCTTTTACTAACACGAAATCAGCTAAAAGCAGCCCCAAGGGTGGCGCCCTCCGCATGGAACCTCCCCTTTATAGTGCCGTCGTACGTGTTGTACGTCACCACGCTTTGCTAGAGCATTTTTTTTAACGATCGTGTGTAGGCAACGTCGTTTTAATGATGAAGTTGAAAAAAACTTTGTTTTTTACAACCCGAAAAATGATCGTGTGTACGCGGCATCAGAGGTAGAAGCCAAGGCAGGCAACTGAAATAAGCTATAACAGACTAGAATAGTAACCAAGCAGCGGGGATCATTGACATCCCAATCCTTTGACTTCATCAAAACCTTCAGCCTTTATATATGATGGCCCATCAGCGATAAGACACGTACCATTATCTGTAAAGAGATGACCTGTGAATACAGTGCACAACTGGTTCAGCTCAGAAAGGGCATATGCCTTCATACTACCCATGTCTACTGGAACTCTACAGGACGGCCATTCATTGTGCCGCCATGTTGGAACTTTAACGTGTCGTCATCCATCCCAGGTCTTGATGTGGACATACTGTGCAGAACCAGTGCAGCTTACAGGGGAATAGTGAGGACACATACCTTTATACTATCCATGTCTACTGGAACTCTACTGGACGGCCATTCATTGTGCCGCCATGTTGGAACTTTAACGTGTCGTCATCCATCCCAGGTCTTGATGTGGACATACTGTGCAGAACCAGTGCAGCTTACAGGGGAATAGTGAGGACACATACCTTTATACTATCCATGTCTACTGGAACTCTACTGGACGGCCATTCATTGTGCCGCCATGTTGGAACTTTAACGTGTCGTCATCCATCCCAGGTCTTGATGTGGACATACTGTGCAGAACCAGTGCAGCTTACAGAGGAATAGTGAGGACACATACCTTCTTACTACCCATGTCTACTGGAACTCTACAGGACGGCCATTCATTGTGCCGCCATGTTGGAACTTTAACGTGTCGTCATCCATCCCAGGTCTTGATGTGGACATACTGTGCAGAACCAGTGCAGCTTACAGGGGAATAGTGAGGACACATACCTTTATACTATCCATGTCTACTGGAACTCTACTGGACGGCCATTCATTGTGCCGCCATGTTGGAACTTTAACGTGTCGTCATCCATCCCAGGTCTTGATGTGGACATACTGTGCAGAACCAGTGCAGCTTACAGAGGAATAGTGAGGACACATACCTTTATACTACCCATGTCTACTGGAACTCTACAGGACGGCCATTCATTGTGCCGCCATGTTGGAACTTTAACGTGTCGTCATCCATCCCAGGTCTTGATGTGGACATACTGTGCAGAACCAGTGCAGCTTACAGGGGAATAGTGAGGACACATACCTTCATACTATCCATGTCTACTGGAACTCTACTGGACGGCCATTCATTGTGCCGCCATGTTGGAACTTTAACGTGTCGTCATCCATCCCAGGTCTTGATGTGAACATACTGTGCAGAACCAGTACAGCTTACAGAGGAATAGTGAGGACACATACCTTCATACTATCCATGTCTACTGGAACTCTACTGGACGGCCATTCATTGTGCCGCCATGTTGGAACTTTAACGTGTCGTCATCCATCCCAGGTCTTGATGTGGACATACTGTGCAGAACCAGTACAGCTTACAGAGGAATAGTGAGGACACATACCTTCATACTACCCATGTCTACTGGAACTCTACTGGACGGCCATTCATTGTGCCGCCATGTTGGAACTTTAACGTGTCGTCATCCATCCCAGGTCTTGATGTGAACATACTGTGCAGAACCAGTGCAGCTTACAGGGGAATAGTGAGGACACATACCTTCATACTATCTATGTCTACTGGGAGTCTTGTCTTGACTGGCCTTGCCATTCATTGTGCCGCCATATTGGAAATTTCAGCTGTCATCATCCAGCCCGGGTCTTGCACTGTTAATGAACATGTAATAAACCATTATCTTTTATCCCCTGAAGAGAAATGAGGAATGTGTTGCTGGGAGTCTCTTATTTCTCTCTCTTAGTAGAAGCTTTGAATAGTGAGGTTGGCGAGCGAGCGGCCTTGTAACGTCCTAGCACAGCGGGATGTGGCCCTCTCATTAGTTATGTTCAGAGCTGGATGGGGCCTCTCAGAAGGTCACTGTCTGCTACAGCCAAATAATCATGGGATTTCTGTGCAAGCAGCAAAAAAGAATAATGATTCATTATTTCAGAAATGATTTCACCTTCCGTCTTCTAAACAGATGAAGCTTTGTGACTACACAGAGAAGAAGCAGCTCCAGCTTATTACTGGAGGTTACCGTTTCCCGGAAGGTTCTCACATTACATTTTTAGCCGAGATGGTTTATAGAGATCACCGGCTTCCTCCTTCACCTTTCAACATTGAGAGAATAAGACCTGGGAAACGCTTCCTTCCCACTACCCTGACTATGCATCACCGGAAAAATACTGAAGGAAGAGATCTGCTGAGAGATGGACTTTGTATGATGGCGATTATATCCAGTCCTGGCTTCAAACCATTGCTTCTCATGGTTCAGAACATTCTGGGGTAACCTGCGGACCCGAGACACGGGTGAATTGGTAACCCTAAATGTTTAGCTGCTCCCCTGAAGGGGGCGCTCTGAAGGTAAAGGATGCCTGAATCTTATCAGGAAGAAGAGTCTTCATGCCCCCGGCGGTTCCATTTTCTTCATTTACTTGACTCTGAATATTCCATCAGCCATCTGTTCCTGGTGCAAAATTATTCTGAGAATTCTCACAAAGTTCAGTCAGTTTACTTTCACCCAAGTTCAATCTAATTTGAATGCAGCTGCATTCAGCAGGCTTTTCTTACTGCTTCTTTCCTTCAGGGCCAATCAGAAATGTCCATGATTGTGTTCAGGAGGTAGAAGATCTCACCGAAAGGAGATAAAATAAAGAGAAATGAATGGGATGACTTTTATGGCCCGGATTCACATACATCGGCGTATGTCTTTTACGCTACGCCGACGCAACGCAGAGAGGCAAGCATTCACAAAGCAAATGCTCCAAACGTTGCGCCGGCGTAACATAAATTCGTAGGCGTAAGCCAGCCTAATGCAAAGTAGGTGCAAGTGGGCGTGATCCATTTAAATTAAGCGTGACCCCATGCAAATGATGGGTCGAACGAACGGCGCATGCCCCATCCCGTGGACGCATCCCAGTGCGCATGCTCAGAATCACGTCGAAAATACTCCCTAAGATACGTCGAATCACTGCCTACGACGTGAACGTAACCGACGACCATCCATATTCACGTACTGCTACGTAAACAACGTAAAATACGGCGGCTGTTCCCTGGTCCATACCTTTGCATGAGTTGCGCCTCATAGATGGGGAATAACTATACGCCAGACGTAAGCCTTACGTAAACCGCGTATATTAATGTACGTTCGTGAATTGGCGTATCTCACTCATTTGCATATTCGAATTGTAAATCAATGGGAGCGCCCCTTGCGGCCAGCGTAAATATGCGCCCACGATACGACGGCGTAGGAAACTTACGTCGGTCGTAGGAGGCCGAATTTCAGGCGTATCTAGTTCTGTGGGCACGGTGCACAGATAAGACGGCGCACATTTACACTTATGCGGCATATCTCGAGATACGCCGGCGTAAGTGCTACGTGAATCCGGGCCATTGTATATTTCATGACTCTCCGGGACCTCCAACGCATCATTATTTCCACTTTCATTAACTGAATTTTTCTTTGTGGCCTATCGTCTTTTATGAAACTTCTTTACCCCTCAGTCAGTTTATTGCAGTGTGACATTTCTATGATGAGGCTTTGCATCCCTGATATCAGTCCATCCTCATTCAGTTTGGGGGTCAGAGGACCAAGTTCTCCAGCAGATACTACAAAATGTTCCCTTGAAGGGATAGATCCAATGTATACATCACTTGCGACCACATCCATCCGACCAATCAGGGGAGACCACCCTCTCCGCCACCAAATCAACAGGATAACAAGCCAACACCCGGCAAAGAGAGGCGGCCAGGGAGACCACCCTCTCCGCCACCATATCAACAGGATAACAAGCCAACACCCGGCCAGGAGAAGTAGCCAGGGAGACCACCCTCTCCTCCACCAAATCAACAGGATAACAAGCCAACACCCGGCAAAGAGAGGCGGCCAGGGAGACCACCCTCTCTGCCACCAAATCAACAGGATAACAAGCCAACACCTGGCAAAGAGAGGTGGCCGGGGAGACCACCCTCTCCTCCACCAAATCAACAGGATAACAAGCCAACACCCAGCAAAGAGAGGCGGCCGGGGAGACCACCCTCTCTGCCACCAAATCAACAGGATAACAAGCCAACACCCGGCCAGGAGAAGTAGCCAGGGAGACCACCCTCTCCTCCACCAAATCAACAGGATAACAAGCCAACACCCGGCAAAGAGAGGCGGCCAGGGAGACCACCCTCTCCGCCAACAAATCAACAGGATAACAAGCCAACACCCGGCAAAGAGAGAAGGTCAGGGAGACCACCCTCTCCTCCACCAAATCAACAGGATAACAAGCCAACACCCGGCAAAGAGAGTCGGCCAGGGAGACCACCCTCTCCGCCACCAAATCAACAGGATAACAAGCCAACACCTGGCAAAGAGAGGCGGCTGGGAAGACCATCCTCTCCTCCACCAAATCAACAGGATAACAAGCCAACACCCGGCAAAGAGAGGCGGCCAGGAAGACCACCCTCTCCGCCTTCAAATCGACAGGATAACAAGTCAACACCTGGCAAAGAGAGGCGGCTGGGAAGACCACCCTCTCCTCCACCAAATCAACAGGATAACAAGACAACACCCGGCAAAGAGAGGCGGCCGGGGAGACCACCCTCTCCTCCACCAAATCAACAGGATAACAAGCCAACACCCGGGAATGAGAGTCAGCCAGGGAGACCACCCTCTCCGCCACCAAATCAACAGGATAACAAGCCAACACCCGGCCAGGAGAAGTAGCCAGGGAGACCACCCTCTCCTCCACCAAATCAACAGGATAACAAGCCAACACCTGGCAAAGAGAGGTGGCCGGGAAGACCACCCTCTCCTCCACCAAATCAATAGGATAACAAGCCAACACCCGGCAAAGAGAGAAGGCCAGGGAGACCACCCTCTCCTCCACCAAACCACCAAATCAACAGGATAACAAGCCAACACCCAGCAAAGAGAGGCGGCCAGGAAGACCACCCTCTCCGCCTTCAAATTGACAGGATAACAAGCCAACACCCGGCAAAGAGAGGCGGCCGGGGAGACCACCCTCTCCTTCACCAAATCAACAGGATAACAAGCCAACACCTGGCAAAGAGAGAAGGCCAGGGAGACCACCCTCTCCTCCACCAAATCAACAGCATAACAAGCCAACACCCGGCAAAGAGAGGCGGCCGGGGAGACCACCCTCTTCTCCCCCAAATCCACAGGATAACAAGCCAACACCCGGCAAAGAGAGGCATCCAGGGAGACCACCCTCTCCGCCACCAAATCAACAGGATAACAAGCCAACACCCAGCAAAGAGAGGCGGCCAGGGAGACAACCCTCTCCTCCACCAAATCAACAGGATAACAAGCCAAAACCTGGCCAGGAGACATAGCCAGGGAGACCACCCTCTCCTCCACCAAATCAACAGGATAACAAGCCAACACCCGGCAAAGAGAGGGGGCTGGGGAGACCACCCTCTCCTCCACCAAATCAACAGGATAACAAGCCAACACCCGGCAAAGAGAGGCGGCCAGGAAGACCACCCTCTCCGCCTTCAAATCGACAGGATAACAAGCCAACACCTGGCAAAGAGAGGCGGCTGGGAAGACCACCCTCTCCTCCACCAAATCAACAGGATAACAAGACAACACCCGGCAAAGAGAGGCGGCCGGGGAGACCACCCTCTCCTCCACCAAATCAACAGGATAACAAGCCAACACCCGGGAATGAGAGTCAGCGAGGGAGACCACCCTCTCCGCCACCAAATCAACAGGATAACAAGCCAACACCTGGCCAGGAGAAGTAGCCAGGGAGACCACCCTCTCCTCCACCAAATCAACAGGATAACAAGCCAACACCTGGCAAAGAGAGGTGGCCGGGAAGACCACCCTCTCCTCCACCAAATCAATAGGATAACAAGCCAACACCCGGCAAAGAGAGAAGGCCAGGGAGACCACCCTCTCCTCCACCAAATCAACAGGATAACAAGCCAACACCCAGCAAAGAGAGGCGGCCAGGAAGACCACCCTCTCCGCCTTCAAATTGACAGGATAACAAGCCAACACCTGGCAAAGAGAGGCATCCAGGGAGACCACCCTCTCCGCCACCAAATCAACAGGATAACAAGCCAACACCCAGCAAAGAGAGGCGGCCAGGGAGACAACCCTCTCCTCCACCAAATCAACAGGATAACAAGCCAAAACCTGGCCAGGAGACGTAGCCAGGGAGACCACCCTCTCCTCCACCAAATTAACAGGATAACAAACCAACACCCGGCAAAGAGAGACGGCTGGGGAGACCGCCCTCTCCTCCACCAAATCAACAGGATAACAAGCCAACACCTGGCAAAGAGAGGCGGCCGGGGAGACCACCCTCTCCTCCACCAAATCAACAGGATAACAAGCCAACATCCGGCAAAGAGAGGCGGCCAGGGAGACCACCCTCTCCTCCACCAAATCAACAGGATAACAAGCCAACACCCGGCAAAGAGAGGCGGCCGGGGAGACCACCCTCTCCTCCACCAAATCAACAGGATAACAAGCCAACATCCGGCAAAGAGAGGTGGCCGGGGAGACCACCCTCTCCTCCACCAAATCAACAAGATAACAAGCCAACACCCGGCAAAGAGAGTCGGCCGGGGAGACCACCCTCTCCTCCACCAAATCAACAGGATAACAAGCCAACACCCAGCAAAGAGAGTCGGCCAGGTAGACCACCCTCTCCTCCACCAAATCAACAGGATAACAAGCCAACACCCGGCAAAGAGAGGCGGCCGGGGAGACCACCCTATCCTCCACCAAATCAACAGGATAACAAGCCAACACCTGGCAAAGAGAGGCGGCCGGGAAGACCACCCTCTCCTCCACCAAATCAACAGGATAACAAGCCAACATCCGGCAAAGAGAGGTGGCCGGGGAGACCACCCTCTCCTCCACCAAATCAACAGGATAACAAGCCAACACCCGGCAAAGAGAGTCGGCCGGGGAGACCACCCTCTCCTCCACCAAATCAACAGGATAACAAGCCAACACCCGGCAAAGAGAGTCGGCTGGGGAGACCACCCTCTCCTCCACCAAATCAACAGGATAACAAGCCAACACCCGGCAAAGAGAGGCGGCCGGGGAGACCACCCTCTCCTCCACCAAATCAACAGGATAACAAGCCAACACCCGGCAAAGAGAGTCGGCCGGGGAGACCACCCTCTCCTCCACCAAATCAACAGGATAACAAGCCAACACCCGGCAAAGAGAGGCGGCCGGGGAGACCACCCTCTCCTCCACCAAATCAACAGGATAACAAGCCAACACCCGGGAAAGAGAGGCGGCCAGGGAGACCACCCTCTCCTCCACCAAATCAACAGGATAACAAGCCAACACCCGGCAAAGAGAGGCGGCCGGGGAGACCACCCTCTCCGCCACCAAATCGACAGGATAACAAGCCAACACCTGGCAAAGAGAGGCATCCAGGGAGACCACCCTCTCCGCCACCAAATCAACAGGATAACAAGCCAACACCCGGCAAAGAGAGGCGGCCAGGGAGACCACCCTCTCCTCCACCAAATCAACAGGATAACAAGCCAACACCCGGCAAAGAGAGACGGCTGGGGAGACCACCCTCTCCTCCACCAAATCAACAGGATAACAAGCCAA
Source organism: Rana temporaria (assembly GCF_905171775.1). Lineage (NCBI taxonomy): Eukaryota > Metazoa > Chordata > Amphibia > Anura > Ranidae > Rana > Rana temporaria. Next base: position 224,685,094 of record NC_053494.1, on the reverse strand, counting down.
CACCCAGCAAAGAGAGGCGGCTGGGAAGACCATCCTCTCCTCCACCAAATCAACAGCATAACAAGCCAACACCCGGCAAAGAGAGGCGGCCGGGGAGACCACCCTCTCCGCCACCAAATCAACAGGATAACAAGCCAACACCCGGCAAAGAGAGACGGCTGGGGAGACCACCCTCTCCGCCACCAAATCAACAGGATAACAAGCCAACACCCGGCAAAGAGAGGCGGCCGGGGAGACCACCCTCTCCTCCACCAAATCAACAGGATAACAAGCCAACACCCGGCAAAGAGAGGCGGCCGGGGAGACCACCCTCTCCGCCTTCAAATCGACAGGATAACAAGCCAACACCTGGCAAAGAGAGGCATCCAGGGAGACCACCCTCTCCGCCACCAAATCAACAGGATAACAAGCCAACACCCGGCAAAGAGAGGCGGCCAGGGAGACCACCCTCTCCTCCACCAAATCAACAGGATAACAAGCCAACACCCGGCAAAGAGAGACGGCTGGGGAGACCACCCTCTCCTCCACCAAATCAACAGGATAACAAGCCAACACCCAGCAAAGAGAGGCGGCTGGGAAGACCATCCTCTCCTCCACCAAATCAACAGCATAACAAGCCAACACCCGGCAAAGAGAGGCGGCCGGGGAGACCACCCTCTCCGCCACCAAATCAACAGGATAACAAGCCAACACCCGGCAAAGAGAGGCGGCCGGGGAGATGACTAAGTTTAAACAAAGGGACATCAACAAAAACAACTTTTAATGAGACAGAATGGATACAAAAGTAATTATGTTACTTTATGTCTCTCCATCTCGTCTGATCAATGTTTATAAACAATGTTACTTTGTATCTCTCCATCTCGTCTGATCAATGTTTATAAACAATTAAAAAAAGGAAGAACAAGAGGCGGGACTTTATATGAGATGAAATGAAAATATTGGCATATAGCAGAATGCATAGAATGTAATTATATAACTAGATTTTACCTTAAACCAATTAAAAAGCCTTTTACATCTAATTTATTCCTCTGTGCCCATGTGTCTCATATAAAGTCCCGCCTCTTGTTCTTCCTTTTTTTAATACGATACCTGGATGGAGGAGGGGATCTGAACAGCCCCTGTTACCTCATTTAAAGGCCCAAACTACCTTTATTCCCCCTTTATGTTTATAAACAATGTTACTTTGTATCTCTCTATCTCCCCGTCTGATCAATGTTTATAAACAATGTTACTTTGTATCTCTCTATCTCCCCGTCTGATCAATGTTTATAAACAATGTTACTTTGTATCTCTCTATCTCCCATCTGATCAATGTTTATAAACAATGTTACTTTGTATCTCTCTATCTCCCGTCTGATCAATGTTTATAAACAATGTTACTTTGTATCTCTCTATCTCCCCGTCTGATCAATGTTTATAAACAATGTTACTTTGTATCTCTCTATCTTCCATCTGATCAATGTTTATAAACAATGTTACTTTGTATCTCTCTATCTCCTGTCTGATCAATGTTTATAAACAATGTTACTTTGTATCTCTCTCTCTCCCGTCTGATCAATGTTTATAAACAATGTTACTTTGTATCTCTCTATCTCCCGTCTGATCAATGTTTATAAACAATGTTACTTTGTATCTCTCTATCTCCCGTCTGATCAATGTTTATAAACAATGTTACTTTATCTATCTCCCCGTCTGATCAATGTTTATAAACAATGTTACTTTGTATCTCTCTATCTCCTGTCTGATCAATGTTTATAAACAATGTTACTTTGTATCTCTCTATCTCCCCGTCTGATCAATGTTTATAAACAATGTTACTTTGTATCTCTCTATCTCCCCGTCTGATCAATGTTTATAAACAATGTTACTTTATATCTCTCTATCTCCTGTCTGATCAATGTTTATAAACAATGTTACTTTGTATCTCTCTATCTCCTGTCTGATCAATGTTTATAAACAATGTTACTTTGTATCTCTCTATCTCCTGTCTGATCAATGTTTATAAACAATGTTACTTTGTATCTCTCTATCTCCTGTCTGATCAATGTTTATAAACAATGTTACTTTGTATCTCTATCTCCTGTCTGATCAATGTTTATAAACAATGTTACTTTGTATCTCTCTATCTCCCGTCTGATCAATGTTTATAAACAATGTTACTTTGTATCTCTCTATCTCCCGTCTGATCAATGTTTATAAACAATGTTACTTTGTATCTCTCTATCTCCTGTCTGATCAATGTTTATAAACAATGTTACTTTGTATCTCTCTATCTCCTGTCTGATCAATGTTTATAAACAATGTTACTTTGTATCTCTCTATCTCTATCTCCCGTCTGATCAATGTTTATAAACAATGTTACTTTGTATCTCTCTATCTCCCGTCTGATCAATGTTTATAAACAATGTTACTTTGTATCTCTCTATCTCCCATCTGATCAATGTTTATAAACAATGTTACTTTGTATCTCTCTATCTCCCGTCTGATCAATGTTTATTAACAATGTTACTTTGTATCTCTCTATCTCCCGTCTGATCAATGTTTATAAACAATGTTACTTTGTATCTCTCTATCTCCCGTCTGATCAATGTTTATAAACAATGTTACTTTGTATCTCTCTATCTCCCGTCTGATCAATGTTTATAAACAATGTTACTTTGTATCTCTCTATCTCCTGTCTGATCAATGTTTATAAACAATGTTACTTTGTATCTCTCTATCTCCTCTCTGATCAATGTTTATAAACAATGTCACTTTGTATCTCTCTATCTCCCGTCTGATCAATGTTTATAAACAATGTTACTTTGTATCTCTCTATCTCCTGTCTGATCAATGTTTATAAACAATGTTACTTTGTATCTCTCTATCTCTATCTCCCGTCTGATCAATGTTTATAAACAATGTTACTTTGTATCTCTCTATCTCCCGTCTGATCAATGTTTATAAACAATGTTACTTTGTATCTCTCTATCTCCCGTCTGATCAATGTTTATAAACAATGTTACTTTGTATCTCTCTATCTCCCGTCTGATCAATGTTTATAAACAATGTTACTTTGTATCTCTCTATCTCCTGTCTGATCAATGTTTATAAACAATGTTACTTTGTATCTCTCTATCTCCCGTCTGATCAATGTTTATAAACAATGTTACTTTGTATCTCTATCTTCCGTCTGATCAATGTTTATAAACAATGTTACTTTGTATCTCTCTATCTCCCGTCTGATCAATGTTTATAAACAATGTTACTTTGTATCTCTCTATCTCCCGTCTGATCAATGTTTATAAACAATGTTACTTTGTATCTCTCTATCTCCCGTCTGATCAATGTTTATAAACAATGTTACTTTGTATCTCTCTATCTCCCGTCTGATCAATGTTTATAAACAATGTTACTTTATCTATCTCCCGTCTGATCAATGTTTATAAACAATGTTACTTTGTATCTCTCTATCTCCCGTCTGATCAATGTTTATAAACAATGTTACTTTATCTATCTCCCGTCTGATCAATGTTTATAAACAATGTTACTTTGTATCTCTCCATCTCCTGTCTGATCAATGTTTATAAACAATGCTACTTTGTATCTCTCTATCTCCCGTCTGATCAATGTTTATAAACAATGTTACTTTGTATCTCTCTCTCTCCCGTCTGATCAATGTTTATAAACAATGTTACTTTGTATCTCTCTATCTCCCGTCTGATCAATGTTTATAAACAATGTTACTTTGTATCTCTCTCTCTCCCGTCTGATCAATGTTTATAAACAATGTTACTTTGTATCTCTCTCTCCCGTCTGATCAATGTTTATAAACAATGTTACTTTGTATCTCTCTCTCTCCTGTCTGATCAATGTTTATAAACAATGCTACTTTGTATCTCTCTATCTCCCGTCTGATCAATGTTTATAAACAATGTTACTTTGTATCTCTCTCTCCCGTCTGATCAATGTTTATAAACAATGTTACTTTGTATCTCTCTATCTCCCGTCTGATCAATGTTTATAAACAATGTTACTTTGTATCTCTCTCCCGTCTGATCAATGTTTATAAACAATGTTACTTTGTATCTCTCTATCTCCTGTCTGATCAATGTTTATAAACAATGTTACTTTGTATCTCTCCATCTCCTGTCTGATCAATGTTTATAAACAATGCTACTTTGTATCTCTCTATCTCCCGTCTGATCAATGTTTATAAACAATGTTACTTTGTATCTCTCTCTCCCGTCTGATCAATGTTTATAAACAATGTTACTTTGTATCTCTCTATCTCCCGTCTGATCAATGTTTATAAACAATGTTACTTTGTATCTCTCTCCCGTCTGATCAATGTTTATAAACAATGTTACTTTGTATCTCTCTATCTCCTGTCTGATCAATGTTTATAAACAATGTTACTTTGTATCTCTCTCTCTCCCGTCTGATCAATGTTTATAAACAATGTTACTTTGTATCTCTCTATCTCCCGTCTGATCAATGTTTATAAACAATGTTACTTTATCTATCTCCTGTCTGATCAATGTTTATAAACAATGTTACTTTGTATCTCTCTATCTCCCGTCTGATCAATGTTTATAAACAATGTTACTTTGTATCTCTCTATCTCCCGTCTGATCAATGTTTATAAACAATGTTACTTTATCTATCTCCTGTCTGATCAATGTTTTGCAATAAAATGATAGCCATTGTTGCTGCGGACAAGCTGCTCATACATGCACTGTGTTGTACTTGTACGTCACTGCTTGTTTCTGGGCAGGGGTGTATTTTAAAATCAGGTGTCCCCCAACTTATTTGCCCCACCCCTTCCTGTTTAACCAGTTCCCTACCAAGCCATAGTAATATAACGTCGGCAGGAACCTTGTCTCCCTCTGGGTGGACATCCTGGGCTTCCCGGCCGCTAGGGGGTGCGCGGCATCGCTCGGGACCCGGTGCGCGTGCCCGGCAGCTGTGATGTCCGCCGGGCACCCGCGATTGCCCGTGATCACGGCAGGAGTGTGGATCTGTGTGTACTGGGTGTAAACATACAGATCCACCTCCTGTCGGAGGGGAGGAGACCAATGTGTGTTCCCAGTACAGAGGAACACACATCGGTCTCCCCCCCTTGTGAATCCCCTCCCCCTACAGTAAGAATCACTCCCAGGGAACATTTTTAACCCCTTCCCCGCCCCCTAGTGTTAACCCCTTCCCTGACAGTCACATTTACACAGTAATTAGTGCATTTTTATAGCTCTGATCGCTGTATAAATGTGAATGGTCCCAAAAATGTGTCAAAAGTGTCCGCCATTACTAGTAGAAAAAAAATTAATAAATCTATCCCCTATGTAGACCAATCAATCAATAAACGCTTATTGTGAGGGAGGGGTGTGAGAGAGGTGAGGGGGATGAGAGAGAGGTGAGGGGGTGTGAGAGAGGTGAGGGATGAGAGAGGTGTGAGAGAGAGAGGGGTGTGAGGGAGGGGTGAGAGAGAGGTGAGGGGGTGAGAGAGAGGTGAGGGGGTGAGAGAGGTGTGTGAGAGAGAGAGGGGTGTGAGGGAGGGGTGAGAGAGAGGTGAGGGGGTGAGAGAGAGTTGAGGGGTGAGAGAGGTGTGTGAGAGAGGTGAGAGGGTGATAGAGGTGTGAGAGAGAGAGGTGAGAGGGAGGTGAGGGGGTGAGAGAGGTGTGTGAGAAGATGAGAGAGGTGTGAGAGAGAGAGGTTCGGGGGTAAAAGAGGTGTGTGAGAGAGAGGTGTGAGAGAGAGGTGAGGGGGTGAGAGAGGTGTGTGAGAGGGTGAGAGAGGTGTGTGAGAGGGTGAGAGAGGTGTGTGAGAGAGGTGAGGGGTGAGAGGGTGAGGGGGTGAGAGAGGGGTGAGAGAGGTGAGAGAGGTGTGTGAGAGGGTGAGAGAGGTGTGAGAGAGGTGTGTGAGAGGGTGAGAGAGGGTGAGAGAGAGGCGTGAGAAAGAGGGGTGAGAGAGGTGTGAGAGGTAGGTGAGGGGGTGAGAGAGGTGTGAGAGAGGGGTGAGAGGGTGAGGGGGTGAGAGAGGAGTGAGAGAGGTGTGTGAGAGGGTGAGAGAGGGTGAGAGAGGGTGAGAGAGAGGCGTGAGAAAGAGGGGTGAGAGAGGTGTGAGAGAGAGGTGAGGGGGTGAGAGAGTTGTGTGAGAGAGAGGTGTGTGAGGGAGGGGTGAGAGAGAGGTGAGGGGGTGAGAGAGGTGTGTGAGAGGGTGAGAGAGGTGTGAGAGAGAGGTGAGGGGTGAGAGGGTGAGGGGGTGAGAGAGGGGTGAGAGAGAGGTGAGAGAGGTGTGTGAGAGGGTGAGAGAGAGGCGTGAGAAAGAGGGGTGAGAGAGGTGTGAGAGGTAGGTGAGGGGGTGAGAGAGGTGTGAGAGAGGGGTGAGAGGGTGAGGGGGTGAGAGAGGAGTGAGAGAGGTGTGTGAGAGGGTGAGAGAGGGTGAGAGAGGGTGAGAGAGAGGCGTGAGAAAGAGGGGTGAGAGAGGTGTGAGAGAGAGGTGAGGGGGTGAGAGAGTTGTGTGAGAGAGAGGTGTGTGAGGGAGGGGTGAGAGAGAGGTGAGGGGGTGAGAGAGGTGTGTGAGAGGGTGAGAGAGGTGTGAGAGAGAGGTGAGGGGTGAGAGGGTGAGGGGGTGAGAGAGGGGTGAGAGAGAGGTGAGAGAGGTGTGTGAGAGGGTGAGAGAGAGGCGTGAGAAAGAGGGGTGAGAGAGGTGTGAGAGGTAGGTGAGGGGGTGAGAGAGGTGTGAGAGAGAGGTGAGGGAGCCCCTATAGCATCGGCTCGGGAGTCCCTATAGCATTGGCTCGGGAGCCCCTATAGCAGCGGCTCGGGAGCCCCTATAGCATCGACTCGGGAGCCCCTATAGCATCGGCTCGGGAGCCCCTATAGCAGCGGCTCGGGAGCCCCTATAGCATCGACTCGGGAGCCCCTATAGCATCGGCTCGGGAGCCCCTATAGCAGCGGCTCGGGAGCCCCTATAGCAGCGGCTCGGGAGCCCCTATAGCATCGGCTCGGGAGCCCCTGTAGCATCGGCTCGGGAGCCCCTATAGCAGCGGCTCGGGAGCCCCTATAGCATCGGCTCGGGAGCCCCTATAGCAGCGCTTCTCACCTCCTGTCCTCAGGACCCACTAACAGGACAGGTTTTCAGGATAATTAGATCACATGTGATATCTGCTCAGTGATTGCAGTTTTCTAGTCTGTATCTCCCCAAGGAAATACTTCAAATCTGGCCTGTTAGTGAGTCCTGAGGACAGGAGTTGAGAACCATTGCCTTAGAGGATACATGAATGGCCAGCAGGTTTAATCAGGGATAGTAGGCCTAAGCAGTGTCTGCCTAACCTTTCATGTATATATGGGGATGTGGCTGGGTGTGGAGGCCGGACACATAAGTGTGTGAGTTCCCCTTCTCAATCGTTTAATCGGCTTCTGTGGAAGAGACATGTTGGAAAATTTTCTCTCAATCATCGGTTGCTGTCAGTCAGATGAAGCCACCGGCCCGGATTCAGATAGGAGATAAGCCGTCGTATCTCGGAGTGCGCTCGGTCGTATCTATGCGCCTGATTCAGAGAATCAGTTACACATAGATTTCCCTAAGATCCGACCGGCGTAAGTGTCTTACACCGTCGTATCTTATGCTGCATATTTACACTGGCCGCTAGGTGGCGCTGGCCGATAGTTACGCAAGGAATATGCTAATTAGGTATTTACACTGATTCAGAAACGTACGTCCCGCTGGCGCATTTTTTTACGTCGTTTACGTTCGGCTTTTTTCGGCGTAAAGTTACCCCTGCTATATAAGGTGTAGCTAATGTTAAGTATGGACGTCGTTCCCGTGCAAAGTTTTGAAAATTTTACGCTGTTTGCGTAAGTCGTTCGCGAATAGGGCTGGACGTCGTTTACGTTCACGTCGAATCCAATATGTCCTTGCGGCGTACTTTGGAGCAATACACACTGGGATATTTTACGGACGGCGCATGCGCCGTTAAAAAAAAACAACAAAAACGCGGGGTTATCTTAAATTTAAATAAAACACACCCACAACATCCCCATTTGAATTAGGCGGGCTTACGCCGCCACACATACGTTACGCCGCCGTAACCAAGGGCGCAAGTTCTTTCTGCATACGGAACTTGCACCCAAAGTTACAGCGGCGTAACGTATCGGAGATACGTTACTAGTGTTGCTCACGAATATTCGTATTGCGAATATTCGGCTCGAATATGGCATATTCAAGTATTCGCGAATATATCGAATTTCGCGGCCAATATTCGCTATTCCGAATATTCGCATTTTTTCAATTTTATTTTTAGAACAGATCACATCCTAGTGATCTCCATCGACGTCTAAAAGCATTGCTGGTATGATTAGAGACACTGGGCCGAGTAGCTGAAGCGATCATTTTATATTGCCGAATATTCGCAATGCGAATAGGAATATTGCGCGATTATTTTCTCCGCCCTTCTTTTGCATCAGAGCCAATCAGAGTTCTCCTACCACAGTTGTCGAAATTCCGCAATCAATTTCGCATTTGCATTTGCGAAATTTCGATAATATATCACGAATATTCGATTTCAGCATGAGCCAATCAGAGTTCTCCTACCGCACTTGTCGAAATTTCGCAATTATTTTCGCATTCGCAATAGCGAAATTTCGCAAAAATTTCATTTGGATAAAATATCACGAATATTCGATTTTAGCGAATATTTCTCGAATATTCGGCTATATATTCGTGATATATCGCGAAATCGAATATGGCGTATTCCGCTCAACACTATACGTTAAGCCCACAGATAGATAGAGCATTCTATCTGAATCCGGGCCTCAGATTCATGTACATGAGTGGGCGCTGTTATCAGAATACAATGTCCCATCGGTGGGGATTCCTCCCACCACATGGAAAAAACAACCATGTTTGGCCAACTTAAAACGATTCTGATGCCCCCTACACACGATCGAAAATTCCCTGGATTTTTTCTGACGGAATGTTGGCTCTTCGCACACACGGTCACACAAATCTTGTCTGAAATTCCAATTGTCAAGAACGCGTGACATACAACACGTACGACGAGCCGAGATCAATGAAGTTCAATAGGCAGTTCGGCTCCTCTGCTTGATTCCGAGCATGCGTGTTTTTTTCGCGTTGGAATTGCATACAGACGAGCGGAATTTCCGACAAGAACCTTTTCAGTTGGAAAAATAGAGAACCTGTTCTCAATCTTTTGCTGGCGGAAATTCTGACAGAAAATGTTGGATGGAACCGAAACAAGGTCAGAATATCCGACCAAAAGCTCCCATCCAACTATTTTTGACGGAAAATCCCGACGTGTGTACAGGGCAGGAGCCTACAATGTAAAGGCCACGCAGTGCAGCATTATAGTCTCCTCCTGGGGGAATCCGCACAGAAACTTTAAATCTCAAACCTGGAGGATTGGTCTCCAACCCAGGCATGGCATTGATGCCGCCGATCACCTGACTGCCGGGTCCCGAAGACACACTGGGGTAGATTCAGAGAGCAATTGCTTACTTGCGCCGGCGTATCGAATGCTCCTGATTCAGGAACCTTGTTACGCCGACTGCAGCCTAAGATATGCGCGGCATAAGGCTCTTATACCATCATATCTTAGGCTGCATTCTTACTCAGGCCGCTAGGTGGCGTCCCCGTAGTGGTCAGCGTAGAGTATGCAAATTGCATACTAACGCCGATTCACAACCGTACGCGCGCCGTGCGTACGCAGTTTTCGTCGTTTGCGTACGTCGGTTTTTGCGTAAGGCTGCCCCTGCTATTAGCAGGGGCAGCCAATGCTACGTATACCCGTCGTTCCCGCGTCGCGTTTTTGAAAAATTACGTCGTTTGCGTAAGTGAATCGTCAATGGCGCTGGACGCCATTCATGTTCACTTTGAAGCAAATGACGTCCTTGCGACGTCATTTACCGCAATGCACGTCAGGAAAGTTTCCCGACGGAGCATGCGCACTACGTTCGGCGTGGGAACGCGCCTAATTTAAATGATCCACGCCCCCTATGGGATCATTTAAATTGTCTGTGGACTCTGATCTTAAGGGGAAACTCTGTGGACTCTGATGTAAAGGGGGAACTCTGTGGACTCTGATCTTAAGGGGAAACTCTGTGGACTCTGATGTAAAGGGGGACTCTGTGGACTCTGATCTTAAGGGGGGACTTTTGTGATTAACTTCATATGATTAGAAATGTTATTTAATAGCAACATCTATGCATACTATGAAAATTGCTGTGTGACGCTGAAGTGTTGGGGTTTGACTTGGAGAAAAGGTGGCGACCCCGATATATATAAATACCACCCAATAATGGGAGGGACAGGAAGGAGAGAAGGGGGGATTGGCTGACCAGCGATGGACAATCACATTTCTCTCTCTTTATATAAAGGCCTCTCAGGCGAGGTCAGGCCAAGGAATCGGCATTTTGCTATCCCTGTGCCATGGGGGGGCTCCGTGTCCCTTCTGGAGACACTTTACATCTTCCTTCGCTTCCTCCCGGACTGTCCTCCGGATCGCCTCATTTATCATCGAAGGTGCCGCCTCGTTATTGTCATTTCACATGGACACTTCTAATCCCCCCATCACCCTTTCTGCCCTCCCCCCCGGACACAGATCTGGATTCACAAGATACATTTATTTCAGCAAAAAAGGGAGCTGAGAATTTATAAAGTGCATGAAAGTCTGTGACCCCCCCATCCCCCCCAATGTACACATGGAGGAATCCTCTTCAGCCTGAAGCTGTTTTCCTTGTAAGTCACAATTGCACTTGTCAGGAATGAGCAGAATTTCCTCTCTATTAAATGGTGGTGATTATAGATTTTTTGATTGGGTTTCAGTCTGAGTAGTTGTGTGCAAGTAATTCCTTCTCATCTTTACATCAATTTTGCTGTTTAATTGTCTTCATCAAATGAGTCAAAACAGTGAAATCTCCGGGGAGAAGATTACGCTGAAAGGAATGTTATTCATGCAAAATTTTATACAAGAAAAGGTTGGGGCTCAGAGTGAGATCAACGCACCTTCCATTCTTCTGATCTAAACCGACCGACCGTCTGACCAACCTGGCTGACGGAATGATTGACCAACCCAACTGACCAAAAGATTGGCCAACCTGACCGACCTATTGACCGTCTGACCAACCTGGCTGACCGAATGATTGACCAACCCAACTGACCAAAAGATTGGCCAACCTGACCGACCGATTGACCGTCTGACCAACCTGGCTGACCGAATGATTGACCAACCCAACTGACCAAATGATTGACCAACTCAACGATTTGCCAACCTGGCTGACTGAATGATTGACCAACCCAACTGACCAAAAGATTGGCCAACCTGACCGACCGATTGACCGTCTGACCAACCTGGCTGACCGAATGATTGACCAACCCAACGATTTGCCAACCTGGCTGACTGAATGATTGGCCAACCTGACCGACCGATTGACCGTCTGACCAACCTGGCTGACCGAATGATTGACCAACTCAACGATTTGCCAACCTGAATGATTGACCAACCCAACTGACCAAAAGATTGGCCAACCTGACCGACCGATTGACCGTCTGACCAACCTGGCTGACCGAATGATTGACCAACCCAACGATTTGCCAACCTGGCTGACTGAATGATTGGCCAACCTGACCGACCGATTGACCGTCTGACCAACCTGGCTGACCGAATGATTGACCAACCCAACGATTGGCCAACCTGACCAACCGAATGATTGGCCAACCTGACCAACCGATTGACCGTCTGACCAACCTGGCTTACCGAATGATTGACCAACCCAACTGACCAAATGATTGGCCAACCTGACCGACCGATTGACCGTCTGACCAACCTGGCTGACCGAATGATTGACCAACCCAACGATTGGCCAACCTGGCTGACCGAATGATTGACCAACCCAACTGACCAAATGATTGGCCAACCTGATTGACCGTCTGACCAACCCGACTAACTGAACAATTGACCAAAACAACCGAACGATTTACCAACCTGACCGACTGAAGGATTAACCAACCTAACTGACGGACTGACCAACCCAACATTACAACCATTTCTAATGACAGATTGTGAAACTTGGGGGCATTTTCACCCTCATCCTGCCTGAGATAAGGAAAGTAAATCATACAACTATGGCCATCCTACCCTGACACGTCTGAGGACCCCACATCTTCTGATACCCTCAACCCCATGCCTGGAGGTGGAAGGTTAGAGCCGACATTGGAGATTTAGTGCTGTAACAGTAATCAGGATGACAGAAATTGAAGGGCCAAGGCAGGATATCGCCTCACTTTATGGGACAGAACATGAATGTAAACTGAACCTCAGAGAATTTTTAGTCCTTCCCCCACTCTGTCAAAAGTATGTTTCTTTGGTGTGATGATCAGTGTGATAATGACGTCAACATCCACAAACCAGCATATAGTTCAGTTTTGAAATGTCAAGGGCCATTCATTCATTGCCAGAATGGCTGATAGGCAGAGGAGGCACCGGCCTAAGGGCCCAACTCCATTTAAGGGAACCAAAACAATGGATGAAAGTAATATTGATTTAATGTAATGTTGCTTTCTTACATTGTTTACAAAAGATAGAAAAAATTAATCAACCCAATTAAAGGAAAACTTTACGATAAAGGTATAAGAGGGAGGTAGGAGATGTAAGTATGGAGGGGCGGTATAAGAGGGAGGTAGGAGGTATAGGTATGGAGGGGAGGTATATGAGGGCGGTAGGAGGTGTAGGTATGGAGTGAGGGGAGATATAAGAGGGGGTATGTAAGAGGTATTTACTGGATGGGAGGAATGGAAGAAATATTGGTTGTAGGGGGTTTTGGTTGGTGGGGAGGTATGGAAGGAGTATTGGTTGGATGAGGTGGTATGGGGTAGAAAGGGTTTTGGTTGGATGGGAGGTATGGAGGTGGTATGGAAGGAGTGTTGGTTGGAGGGGAAGTATAGAGAAGGTTTTGATTAGATGGGAAGATATGGAGGGAGTATGGAAGCAGTATTGATTGGATGGGAGGTATGGAGGAGGTATGGAGATGATTTTGGTTGGAGGGGAGGTATGGAAGAAGTATTGGTTGGATGGGAGGCATGGTGGTGGTATGGAAGAAGCATTGGTTGGATGGGAGGTATGGTGGTGGTATGGAAGGAGTATTGGTTGGATGGGAGGTATGGTGGTGGTATGGAAGAAGTATTGGTTGGATGGGAGGTATGGTGGTGGTATGGAAGGAGTATTGGTTGGATGGGAGGTATGGTGGTGGTATGGAAGGAGTATTGGTTGGATGGGAGGTATGGTGGTGGTATGGAAGAAGCATTGGTTGGATGGGAGGTATGGTGGTGGTATGGAAGAAGTATTGGTTGGATGGGAGGTATGGTGGTGGTATGGAAGGAGTATTGGTTGGAGCAGAGGTACGGAAGAAGTATTATGGGGCATGGAGAGTTTAAAGGGTAGGCAGCGAGGAAGTATGGAAGATGTAATGGTTGGATGGGAGGTGTGGGGTATTGAGGGAGTTTAGGTTGGAAGGGAAGTATTGGGTATGAAGAAGGTATCATGGTCGGAGGGGGGTATAGAGGAGATATGGAAGGGGTATTAGTTGGACGGGAGGTATGGGGTATGGAGGGGGTTTTGGTTGGATGGGAGGTATGGAGGAGGTATGGAAAGAGTATTGGTTGGAGGGGAGGTTTGGGAGAAGTTTGGGGAATGGAAGGGGTGTTGGTTCGGTAGAAGTTTGGGGAATGGAAGGGGTGTTGGTTTGGTAGAAGTTTGGGGAATGGAAGGGGTGCTGGTTTGGTAGAAGTTTGGGGAATGGAAAGGGTGCTGGTTTGGGGAATGGAAGGGGTGCTGGTTTGGTGGAAGTTTGGGGAATGGAAGGGGTGTTGGTTCGGTAGAAGTTTGGGGAATTGAAGGGGTGTTGGTTCGGTAGAAGTTTGGGGAATGGAAGGGGTGCTGGTTTGGTAGAAGTTTGGGGAATTGAAGGGGTGTTTGTTCGGTAGAAGTTTGGGGAATGGAAGGGGTGCTGGTTTGGTGGAAGTTTGGGGAATGGAAGGGGTGTTGGTTCGGTAGAAGTTTGGGGAATGGAAGGGGTGTTGGTTTGGTGGAGGTTTGGGAAATGGAAGGGGTGCTGGTTTGGTGGAAGTTTGGGGAATGGAAGGGGTGCTGGTTTGGTGGAGGTTTGGGGAATGGAAGGGGTGTTGGTTCGGTAGAAGTTTGGGGAATGGAAGGGGTGTTGGTTCGGTGGAGGTTTGGGAAATGGAAGGGGTGCTGGTTTGGTGGAAGTTTGGGGAATGGAAGGGGTGCTGGTTTGGTGGAGGTTTGGGGAATGGAAGGGGTGCTGGTTTGGTGGAAGTTTGGGGAATGGAAGGGGTGCTGGTTTGGTAGAAGTTTGGGGAATTGAAGGGGTGTTTGTTCGGTAGAAGTTTGGGGAATGGAAGGGGTGCTGGTTTGGTAGAAGTTTGGGGAATGGAAGGGGTGCTGGTTTGGTAGAAGTTTGGGGAATGGAAGGGGTGTTGGTTTGGTAGAAGTTTGGGGAATGGAAGGGGTGCTGGTTTGGTGGAAGTTTGGGGAATGGAAGGGGTGCTGGTTTGGGGAATGGAAGGGATGCTGGTTTGGTAGAAGTTTGGGGAATGGAAGGGGTGTTGGTTTGGTAGAAGTTTGGGGAATGGAAGGGGTGCTGGTTTGGTAGAAGTTTGGGGAATAGAAGGGGTGCTGGTTTGGTGGAAGTTTGGGGAATGGAAGGGGTTCTGGTTTGGTAGAAGTTTGGGGAATGGAAGGGGTGTTGGTTTGGTAGAAGTTTGGGGAATGGAAGGGGTGTTGGTTTGGTAGAAGTTTGGGGAATGGAAGGGGTGTTGGTTTGGTAGAAGTTTGGGGAATGGAAGGGGTGCTGGTTTGGTAGAAGTTTGGGGAATGGAAGGGGTGTTGGTTCGGTAGAAGTTTGGGGAATGGAAGGGGTGTTGGTTTGGTGGAAGTTTGGGGAATGGAAGGTGTGCTGGTTTGGTAGAAGTTTGGGGAATGGAAGGGGTGATAGTTTGGTGGAAGTTTGGGGAATGGAAGGGGTGTTGGTTTGGTAGAAGTTTGGGGAATGGAAGGGGTGTTGGTTTGGTAGAAGTTTGGGGAATGGACGGGGTGCTGGTTTGGTGGAAGTTTGGGGAATGGAAGGGGTGCTGGTTTGGTAGAAGTTTGGGGAATGGAAGGGGTGCTGGTTTGGTGGAAGTTTGGGGAATGGAAGGGGTGTTGGTTTGGTAGAAGTTTGGGGAATGGAAGGGGTGCTGGTTTGGGGAATGGAAGGGGTGCTGGTTTGGTGGAAGTTTGGGGAATGGAAGGGGTGCTGGTTTGGAGGAAGTTTGGGGAATGGAAGGGGTGTTGGTTTGGTAGAAGTTTGGGGAATGGAAGGGGTGTTGGTTTGGTAGAAGTTTGGGGAATGGAAGGGGTGCTGGTTTGGTGGAAGTTTGGGGAATGGAAGGGGTGCTGGTTTGGAGGAAGTTTGGGGAATGGAAGGGGTGTTGGTTTGGTAGAAGTTTGGGGAATGGAAGGGGTGTTGGTTTGGTAGAAGTTTGGGGAATGAGGGGGGTGCTGGTTTGGTAGAAGTTTGGGGAATGGAAGTGGTGCTGGTTTGGTAGAAGTTTGGGGAATGGAAGGGGTGTTGGTTTGGGAGAAGTTTGGGGAATGGAAGGGGTGCTGGTTTGGTAGAAGTTTGGGGAATGGAAGGGGTGTTGGTTTGGTAGAAGTTTGGGGAATGGAAGGGGTGCTGGTTTGGTAGAAGTTTGGGGAATGGAAGGGGTGTTGGTTTGGTAGAAGTTTGGGGAATGGAAGGGGTGCTGGTTTGGGGAATGGAAGGGGTGCTGGTTTGGGAGAAGTTTGGGGAATGGAAGGGGTGCTGGTTTGGTAGAAGTTTGGGGAATGGAAGTGGTGCTGGTTTGGTAGAAGTTTGGGGAATGGAAGGGGTGTTGGTTTGGTTGAAGTTTGGGGAATGGAAGGGGTGTTGGTTTGGTGGAAGTTTGGGGAATGGAAGGGGTGTTGGTTTGGTGGAAGTTTGGGGAATGGAAGGGGTGTTGGTTTGGTGGAAGTTTGGGGAATGGAAGGGGTGCTGGTTTGGTAGAAGTTTGGGGAATGGAAGGGGTGTTGGTTTGGTAGAAGTTTGGGGAATGGAAGGGGTGTTGGTTTGGTAGAAGTTTGGGGAATGGAAGGGGTGTTGGTTTGGTAGAAGTTTGGGGAATGGAAGGGGTGTTGGTTTGGTAAAAGTTTGGGGAATGGAAGGGGTGCTGGTTTGGGGAATGGAAGGGGTGCTGGTTTGGGAGAAGTTTGGGGAATGGAAGGGGTGCTGGTTTGGTAGAAGTTTGGGGAATGGAAGTGGTGCTGGTTTGGTAGAAGTTTGGGGAATGGAAGGGGTGTTGGTTTGGTTGAAGTTTGGGGAATGGAAGGGGTGTTGGTTTGGTGGAAGTTTGGGGAATGGAAGGGGTGTTGGTTTGGTGGAAGTTTGGGGAATGGAAGGGGTGCTGGTTTGGTAGAAGTTTGGGGAATGGAAGGGGTGTTGGTTTGGTAGAAGTTTGGGGAATGGAAGGGGTGTTGGTTTGGTAGAAGTTTGGGGAATGGAAGGGGTGCTGGTTTGGGGAATGGAAGGGGTGCTGGTTTGGGAGAAGTTTGGGGAATGGAAGGGGTGCTGGTTTGGTAGAAGTTTGGGGAATGGAAGTGGTGCTGGTTTGGTAGAAGTTTGGGGAATGGAAGGGGTGTTGGTTTGGTAGAAGTTTGGGGAATGGAAGGGGAATGGAAGGGGTGCTGGTTTGGTGGAAGTTTGGGGAATGGAAGGGGTGCTGGTTTGGTGGAAGTTTGGGGAATGGAAGGGGTGCTGGTTTGGTAGAAGTTTGGGGAATGGAAGGGGTGCTGGTTTGGTAGAAGTTTGGGGAATGGAAGGGGTGCTGGTTTGGTGGAAGTTTGGGGAATGGAAGGGGTGTTGGTATGGTAGAAGTTTGGGGAATGGACGGGGTGCTGGTTTGGTGGAAGTTTGGGAAATGGAAGGGGTGTTGGTTTGGTAGAAGTTTGGGGAATGGAAGGGGTGCTGGTTTGGTAGAAGTTTGGGGAATGGAAGGGGTGCTGGTTTGGAGGAAGTTTGGGGAATGGAAGGGGTGTTGGTTTGGTAGAAGTTTGGGGAATGGAAGGGGTGCTGGTTTGGTGGAAGTTTGGGAAATGGAAGGGGTGTTGGTTTGGTAGAAGTTTGGGAAATGGAAGTGGTGTTGGTTTGGTGGAGGTTTGGGGAATGGAAGGGGTGTTGGTTTGGTAGAAGTTTGGGGAATGGAAGGGGTGCTGGTTTGGTAGAAGTTTGGGGAATGGAAGGGGTGCTGGTTTGGAGGAAGTTTGGGGAATGGAAGGGGTGCTGGTTTGGTAGAAGTTTGGGGAATGGAAGGGGTGCTGGTTTGGTAGAAGTTTGGGGAATGGAAGTGGTGTTGGTTTGGTAGAAGTTTGGGGAATGGAAGGGGTGTTGGTTTGGTAGAAGTTTGGGGAATGGAAGGGGTGTTGGTTTGGTAGAAGTTTGGGGAATGGAAGGGGTGTTGGTTTGGTGGAGGTTTGGGGAATGGAAGGGGTGTTGGTTTGGTGGAGGTTTGGGGAATGGAAGGGGTGTTGGTTTGGTGGAAGTTTGGGGAATGGAAGGGGTGTTGGTTTGGTAGAAGTTTGGGGAATGGAAGGGGTGTTGGTTTGGTGGAAGTTTGGGGAATGGAAGTGGTGCTGGTTTGGTGGAAGTTTGGGGAATGGAAGGGGTGCTGGTTTGGTGGAAGTTTGGGGAATGGAAGGGGTGTTGGTTTGGTAGAAGTTTGGGGAATGGAAGGGGTGCTGGTTTGGTAGAAGTTTGGGGAATGGAAGGGGTTCTGGTTTGGTAGAAGTTTGGGGAATGGAAGGGGTGTTGGTTTGGTAGAAGTTTGGGGAATGGAAGTGGTGCTGGTTTGGTAGAAGTTTGGGGAATGGAAGGGGTGTTGGTTTGGTAGAAGTTTGGGGAATGGAAGGGGTGTTGGTTTGGTGGAAGTTTGGGGAATGGAAGGGGTGCTGGTTTGGTGGAAGTTTGGGGAATGGAAGGGGTGCTGGTTTGGTGGAAGTTTGGGGAATGGAAGGGGTGCTGGTTTGGTGGAAGTTTGGGGAATGGAAGGGGTGCTGGTTTGGTGGAAGTTTGGGGAATGGAAGGGGTGCTGGTTTGGTGGAAGTTTGGGGAATGGAAGGGGTGTTGGTTTGGTAGAAGTTTGGGGAATGGAAGGGGTGCTGGTTTGGTAGAAGTTTGGGGAATGGAAGGGGTGCTGGTTTGGTGGAAGTTTGGGGAATGGAAGGGGTGTTGGTATGGTAGAAGTTTGGGGAATGGACGGGGTGCTGGTTTGGTGGAAGTTTGGGAAATGGAAGGGGTGTTGGTTTGGTAGAAGTTTGGGGAATGGAAGGGGTGCTGGTTTGGTAGAAGTTTGGGGAATGGAAGGGGTGCTGGTTTGGAGGAAGTTTGGGGAATGGAAGGGGTGTTGGTTTGGTAGAAGTTTGGGGAATGGAAGGGGTGCTGGTTTGGTGGAAGTTTGGGAAATGGAAGGGGTGTTGGTTTGGTAGAAGTTTGGGAAATGGAAGGGGTGTTGGTTTGGTAGAAGTTTGGGGAATGGAAGGGGTGTTGGTTTGGTAGAAGTTTGGGGAATGGAAGGGGTGCTGGTTTGGTGGAGGTTTGGGGAATGGAAGGGGTGTTGGTTTGGTAGAAGTTTGGGGAATGGAAGGGGTGCTGGTTTGGTGGAGGTTTGGGGAATACAAGGGGTGTTGGTTTGGTAGAAGTTTGGGGAATGGAAGGGGTGCTGGTTTGGGGAATGGAAGGGGTGCTGGTTTGGTGGAGGTTTGGGGAATGGAAGGGGTGTTGGTTTGGTAGAAGTTTGGGGAATGGAAGGGGTGCTGGTTTGGTGGAAGTTTGGGGAATAGAAGGGGTGCTGGTTTGGAGGAAGTTTGGGGAATGGAAGGGGTGCTGGTTTGGTAGAAGTTTGGGGAATGGAAGGGGTGTTGGTTTGGTAGAAGTTTGGGGAATGGAAGGGGTGTTGGTTTGGTAGAAGTTTGGGGAATGGAAGGGGTGTTGGTTTGGTGGAGGTTTGGGGAATGGAAGGGGTGCTGGTTTGGTGGAAGTTTGGGGAATGGAAGGGGTGTTGGTTTGGTAGAAGTTTGGGGAATGGAAGGGGTGTTGGTTTGGTAGAAGTTTGGGGAATGGAAAGGGTGTTGGTATGGTAGAAGTTTGGGGAATGGAAGGGGTGTTGGTTTGGAGGAAGTTTGGGGAATGGAAGGGGTGCTGGTTTGGTAGAAGTTTGGGGAATGGAAGGGGTGTTGGTTTGGAGGAAGTTTGGGGAATGGAAGGGGTGTTGGTTTGGAGGAAGTTTGGGGAATGGAAGGGGTGTTGGTTTGGAGGAAGTTTGGGGAATGGAAGGGGTGCTGGTTTGGTGGAAGTTTGGTGAATGGAGAAGTTATGGGATATGGAAGGGGCTTTGGTGGGGTATTGAAGGGGTGTTGGTTGTCAGAGAGTTGAGGGGTATAGATGGGTAACTAGTGGTTAGGGAGGTATGGAAAAGGTAAGGGCATCGGGAAGAATTGTTGGTTGGAGGGGAGATACGGAGAAGGTATGTGGCACGGAGGGTGATGGTGGGAGGAGATCGGTGGAAGAGGCACGGAGGGTGATGGTGGGAGGAGATCGGTGGGAAGGATTGAGGACGGCGCGGTGGGTGATGCGGTTAGGAGGCGGGGCCCCGGCGGCCAGTGGGCGGGGATTCGGCTGGTGCCGATGTTGGAGCCGGAGATGCTCGGAGCAGCGGAGAAGAGAGGAGACCCCCCGGGATCCGGAGCGGAGAGGAGACCCCCGGAGACACCATGTGGATGCAACTGATTTGTGCGGCGTGCTGCTGCTGGGGGCTTCTGGGGGCAGGTACGTCCGAGATCTACCCCCCCTCATCTCCCGACTCCTAACCCCCTCATCTCCCGACTACTAACCCCCTCATCTCCCGACTACTAATCCCCTCATCTCCCGACTACTAACCCCATCATCTCCCGACTACTAACCCCCTCATCTCCCGACTACTAATCCCCTCATCTCCCGACTACTATCCCCATCATCTCCCGACTACTAACCCCCTCATCTCCCTACTACTAACCCCATCATCTCCCGACTACTAACCCCCTCATCTCCCGACTACTAATCCCCTCATCTCCCGACTACTAATCCCCTCATCTCCCGACTACTAACCCCCTCATCTCCCGACTACTAACCCTATCATCTCCCGACTACTAACCCTATCATCTCCCGACTACTAACCCCCTCATCTCCCAACTACTAACCCCCTCATCTCCCGACTACTAACCCCCTCATCTCCCTACTACTAACCCCATCATCTCCCGACTACTAACCCCCTCATCTCCCGACTACTAATCCCCTCATCTCCCGACTACTAATCCCCTCATCTCCCGACTACTAACCCCCTCATCTCCCTACTACTAACCCTATCATCTCCCGACTACTAACCCTATCATCTCCCGACTACTAACCCCCTCATCTCCCAACTACTAACCCCCTCATCTCCCGACTACTAACCCCCTCATCTCCCGACTACTAACCCCCTCATCTCCCGACTACTAACCCCCTCATCTCCCGACTACTAACCCTATCATCTCCCGACTACTAACCCCCTCATCTCCCAACTACTAACCCCCTCATCTCCCGACTACTAACCCCATCATCTCCCGACTACTAACCCCCTCATCTCCCGACTACTAACCCCCTCATCTCCCGACTACTAACCCCCTCATCTCCCGACTACTAACCCCCTCATCTCCCGACTACTAACCCCATCATCTCCCGACTACTAACCCCATCATCTCCCGACTACTAATCCCCTCATCTCCCGACTACTAACCCCATCATCTCCCGACTACTAACCCCCTCATCTCCCGACTACTAACCCCATCATCTCCCGACTACTAACCCTATCATCTCCCGACTACTAACCCCCTCATCTCCCGACTACTAATCCCATCATCTCCCAACTACTAACCCCCTCATCTCCCGACTACTAACCCCATCATCTCCCGACTACCACCCCCCTCATCTCCCGACTACTAACCCCATCATCTCCCGACTACTAACCCCCTCATCTCCCGACTACTAACCCCATCATCTCCCGACTACTAACCCCCTCATCTCCCGACTACTAAGCCCCTCATCTCCCGACTACTAATCCCCTCATCTCCCGACTACTATCCCCATCATCTCCCGACTACTAAACCCCTCATCTCCCGACTACTACCCCCCTCATCTCCCGACTACTACCCCGCTCATCTCCCGACTACTAATCTCCATCATCTCCCGACTACTAACCCCCTCATCTCCCGACTACTAATCCCATCATCTCCCGACTACTAACCCCCTCATCTCCCGACTACTAATCCCCTCATCTCCCGACTACTATCCCCATCATCTCCCGACTACTAACCCTATCATCTCCCGACTACTAATCCCATCATCTCCCGACTACTAACCCCTTCATCTCCCGACTACTAATCCCATCATCTCCCGACTACTACCCCCCTCATCTCCCGACTACTAACCCTATCATCTCCCGACTACTAACCCCATCATCTCCCGACTACTAACCCCCTCATCTCCCGACTACTAACCCCATCATCTCCCGACTACTAACCCCCTCATCTCCCGACTACTAACCCCCTCATCTCCCGACTACTAACCCTATCATCTCCCGACTACTAACCCTATCATCTCCCGACTACTAACCCCCTCATCTCCCAACTACTAACCCCCTCATCTCCCGACTACTAACCCCCTCATCTCCCGACTACTAACCCCCTCATCTCCCGACTACTAACCCTATCATCTCCCGACTACTAACCCCCTCATCTCCCAACTACTAACCCCCTCATCTCCCGACTACTAACCCCATCATCTCCCGACTACTAACCCCCTCATCTCCCGACTACTAACCCCATCATCTCCCGACTCCTAACCCCATCATCTCCCGACTACTAACCCCCTCATCTCCCGACTACTAAACCCCTCATCTCCCGACTACTAACCCCATCATCTCCCGACTACTACCCCCCTCATCTCCCGACTACTAACCCCATCATCTCCCGACTACTAACCCCCTCATCTCCCGACTACTAACCCCCTCATCTCCCGACTACTAACCCCCTCATCTCCCGACTACTAACCCTATCATCTCCCGACTACTAAGCCCCTCATCTCCCGACTACTAACCCCATCATCTCCCGACTACTAACCCCCTCATCTCTCGACTACTAACCCTATCATCTCCCGACTACTAACCCTATCATCTCCCGACTACTAACCCCCTCATCTCCCGACTACTAACCCCCTCATCTCCCGACTACTAATCCCCTCATCTCCCGACTACTATCCCCATCATCTCCCGACTACTAACCCCCTCATCTCCCTACTACTAACCCCATCATCTCCCGACTACTAACCCCTTCATCTCCCGACTACTAATCCCATCATCTCCCGACTACTACCCCCCTCATCTCCCGACTACTAACCCCATCATCTCCCGACTACTAACCCCATCATCTCCCGACTACTAACCCCATCATCTCCCGACTACTAACCCCATCATCTCCCGACTACTAACCCCATCATCTCCCGACTACTAACCCCATCATCTCCCGACTACTAACCCCATCATCTCCCGACTACTAACCCCCTCATCTCCCGACTACTAACCCCCTCATCTCCCGACTACTAACCCCCTCATCTCCCGACTACTAACCCCCTCATCTCCCGACTACTAACCCCCTCATCTCCCGACTACTAACCCCCTCATCTCCCGACTACTAACCCCCTCATCTCCCAACTACTAACCCCCTCATCTCCCGACTACTACCCCCCTCATCTCCCGACTACTAACCCCCTCATCTCCCGACTACTAACCCCCTCATCTCCCGACTACTAACCCCCTCATCTCCCGACTACTAACCCCCTCATCTCCCGACTACTAACCCTATCATCTCCCGACTACTAACCCCCTCATCTCCCGACTACTAACCCTATCATCTCCCGACTACTAACCCCCTCATCTCCCGACTACTAACCCCCTCATCTCCCGACTACTAACCCTATCATCTCCCGACTACTAACCCCCTCATCTCCCGACTACTAACCCCCTCATCTCCCGACTACTAACCCTATCATCTCCCGACTACTAATCCTATCATCTCCCGACTACTAACCCCCTCATCTCCCGACTACTAATCCCCTCATCTCCCGACTACTAATCCCCTCATCTCCCGACTACTAACCCCATCATCTCCCGACTACTAACCCCCTCATCTCTCGACTACTAACCCTATCATCTCCCGACTACTAATCCCCTCATCTCCCGACTACTAACCCCCTCATCTCCCGACTACTAACCTCATCATCTCCCGACTACTATCCCCCTCATCTCCCGACTACTATCCCCCTCATCTCCCGACTACTAACCCCCTCATCTCCCGACTACTAACCCCCTCATCTCCCGACTACTACCCCCCTCATCTCCCGACTACTAACCCTATCATCTCCCGACTACTAACCCCATCATCTCCCGACTACTAACCCCCTCATCTCCCGACCACTAACCCCCTCATCTCCCGACTACTAACCCCCTCATCTCCCGACTACTAACCCCCTCATCTCCCGACTACTAACCTCATCATCTCCCGACTACTATCCCCCTCATCTCCCGACTACTAACCCCCTCATCTCCCGACTACTAACCCCCTCATCTCCCGACTACTACCCCCCTCATCTCCCGACTACTAACCCTATCATCTCCCGACTACTAACCCCATCATCTCCCGACTACTAACCCCCTCATCTCCCGACCACTAACCCCCTCATCTCCCGACTACTAACCCCCTCATCTCCCGACTACTAACCCCATCATCTCCCGACTACTAATCCCCTCATCTCCCGACTACTATCCCCCTCATCTCCCGACTACTACCCCCCTCATCTCCCAACTACTATCCCCATCATCTCCCGACTACTAACCCCATCATCTCCCGACTACTAACCCCATCATCTCCCGACTACTAACCCCATCATCTCCCGACCACTAACCCCCTCATCTCCCGACTACTAACCCCTTCATCTCCCGACTACTAACCCCCTCATCTCCCAACTACTAACCCCCTCATCTCCCGACTACTACCCCCCTCATCTCCCGACTACTAACCCTATCATCTCCCGACTACTAACCCCATCATCTCCCGACTACTAACCCCCTCATCTCCCGACTACTAACCCCATCATCTCCCGACTACTATCCCCATCATCTCCCGACTACTACCCCCCTCATCTCCCGACTACTACCCCCCTCATCTCCCGACTACTACCCCCCTCATCTCCCGACTACTAACCCCATCATCTCCCGACTACTATCCCCATCATCTCCCGACTACTACCCCCCTCATCTCCCGACTACTACCCCCCTCATCTCCCGACTACTACCCCCCTCATCTCCCGACTACTAACCCTATCATCTCCCGACTACTAACCCCATCATCTCCCGACTACTAACCCTATCATCTCCCGACTACTAACCCCATCATCTCCCGACTACTAACCCCCTCATCTCCCGACTACTACCCCCCTCATCTCCCGACTACTAACCCCCTCATCTCCCGACTACTAATCCCCATCATCTCCCGACTACTAAACCCCTCATCTCCCGACTACTAACCCCATCATCTCCCGACTACTACCCCCCTCATCTCCCGACTACTAACCCCCTCATCTCCCGACTACTAACCCCCTCATCTCCCGACTACTAACCCCCTCATCTCCCGACTACTAACCCCCTCATCTCCCGACTACTAACCCCCTCATCTCCCGACTA
Source organism: Rana temporaria (assembly GCF_905171775.1). Classification (NCBI taxonomy): domain Eukaryota; kingdom Metazoa; phylum Chordata; class Amphibia; order Anura; family Ranidae; genus Rana; species Rana temporaria. The sequence continues at coordinate 224,660,215 of NC_053494.1, read as the reverse complement.
CTGTACACCACCATCTATTACCGTGTTTGCTGGTTGTTGCCTGGTTCACCAGTGCCCATCAACTCAGCCTCATCAGTGCCCATCAATGCAGCCTCACCAATGCCCATCAATGCAGCCTCACCAATGCCCATCAACGCAGCCTCACCAGTGCCCATCAACTCAGCCTCACCAGTGCCCATCAACTCAGCCTCACCAGTGCCCATCAACTCAGCCTCACCAGTGCCCATCAACTCAGCCTCACCAGTGCCCATCAACTCAGCCTCACCAGTGCCCATCAACTCAGCCTCACCAGTGCCCATCAACTCAGCCTCACCAGTGCCCATCAACGCAGCCTCACCAGTGCCCATCAACACAGCCTCACCAGTGCCCATCAACGCAGCCTCACCAGTGCCCATCAACGCAGCCTCACCAGTGCCCATCAACTCAGCCTCACCAGTGCCCATCAACTCAGCCTCACCAGTGCCCATCAACTCAGCCTCACCAGTGCCCATCAACGCAGCCTCACCAGTGCCCATCAACGCAGCCTCACCAGTGCCCATCAACGCAGCCTCACCAGTGCCCATCAACGCAGCCTCACCAGTGCCCATCAACTCAGCCTCACCAGTGCCCATCAACTCAGCCTCACCAGTGCCCATCAACTCAGCCTCACCAGTGCCCATCAACTCAGCCTCACCAGTGCCCATCAACTCAGCCTCACCAGTGCCCATCAACTCAGCCTCACCAGTGCCCATCAACGCAGCCTCACCAGTGCCCATCAATGCAGCCTCATCAGTGCCCATAAATGAAGCCTGATCAGTGCTTATCACTGCAGCCTTAGCTATGCCCATCACTGCAGCTTTATTAGTGTCCATCAATGCCCATCAGCTTGGCCTCAACATTGCCCACCAATTCAGCCTCACCAGTGCCCTTCAATGCAGCCTCATCAGTGCCCATCAGCTCAGCCTCGCCAATCCACATCAATGCAGCCTGGTCAGTGCTAATCAGCGCAGACTTACCTGTGCCCATCAGCTCAGCCTCACTGTTGCCCATAAATACAGCATCATCAGCGCATGGAGAGACAAGAGACGTCCGTTTAAACAGAGAGTCCCTTCTCCATTGCCCATCATGCAGCCAAACCAGTGCCCATCAATGCAGCATCATCAATGCCCATCAATGCAGCCTCACCAGTGTCCATCAATGCAGCCTTATAAATGCCCATCAGCTCGGCCTCAACATTGCCCACCAATGCAGCCTCATCAATGCCCATCAGGCTGCGTTGATAGGCACTGATCAAGCTGCATTGATAGGCATTGGTTAGGCTTCATTGATGGGCACTGGTGAGGCCGAGCTGTACTCTCATCACTTCCTCTCTATGACTCTGATGCACCTCTCTCCCTCTCTATGACTCTGCTGCACCTCTCTCCCTCTCTATGACTCTGCTGCACCTCTCTCCATCTCTATGACTCTGCTGTACTTCTCTCCCTCTCTATGACTCTGCTGCACCTCTCTCCATCTCTATGACTCTGCTGCACCTCGCTCCCTCTCTGTGACTCTGCTGCACCTCTCTCCATCTCTGTGACTCTGCTGCACCTCTCTCCATCTCTATGACTCTGCTGCACCTCTCTATGACTCTGCTGCACCTCTCTCCCTCTCTATGACTCTGCTGCACCTCTCTCCATCTCTATGACTCTGCTGTACTTCTCTCCCTCTCTATGACTCTGCTGCACCTCTCTCCCTCTCTGTGACTCTGCTGCACCTCTCTCCATCTCTATGACTCTGCTGCACCTCTCTCCCTCTCTATGACTCTGATGCACCTCTCTCCATCTCTATGACTCTGATGCACCTCTCTCCCTCTCTGTGACTCTGCTGCACCTCTCTCCATCTCTGTGACTCTGCTGCACCTCTCTCCCTCTCTATGACTCTGCTGCACCTCTCTCCATCTCTATGACTCTGCTGTACTTCTCTCCCTCTCTATGACTCTGCTGCACCTCTCTCCCTCTCTGTGACTCTGCTGCACCTCTCTCCATCTCTATGACTCTGCTGCACCTCGCTCCCTCTCTGTGACTCTGCTGCACCTCTCTCCATCTCTGTGACTCTGCTGCACCTCTCTCCATCTCTATGACTCTGCTGCACCTCGCTCCCTCTCTGTGACTCTGCTGCACCTCTCTCCATCTCTGTGACTCTGCTGCACCTCTCTCCCTCTCTGTGACTCTGCTGCACCTCGCTCCCTCTCTATGACTCTGCTGTACTTCTCTCCCTCTCTATGACTCTGATGCACCTCTCTCCATCTCTATGACTCTGCTGCACCTCGCTCCCTCTCTATGACTCTGCTGCACCTCTCTCCCTCTCTGTGACTCTGCTGCACCTCTCTCCCTCTCTATGACTCTGCTGTACTTCTCTCCCTCTCTATGACTCTGATGCACCTCGCTCCCTCTCTATGACTCTGCTGCACCTCGCTCCCTCTCTATGACTCTGCTGCACCTCTCTCCCTCTCTGTGACTCTGCTGCACCTCTCTCCCTCTCTATTACTCTGCTGCACCTCTCTCCCTCTCTATGACTCTGCTGTACTTCTCTCCCTCTCTATGACTCTGATGCACCTCTTTCCCTCTCTGTGACTCTGCTGTACTTCTCTCCCTCTCTATTACTCTGCTGCACCTCTCTCCATCTCTATTACTCTGCTGCACCTCTCTCCCTCTCTGTGACTCTGCTGCACCTCTCTATGACTCTGCTGCACCTCTCTCCATCTCTGTGACTCTGCTGCACCTCTCTCCCTCTCTGTGACTCTGCTGCACCTCTCTCCCTCTCTGTGACTCTGATGCACCTCTCTCCCTCTCTGTGACTCTGCTGCACCTCTCTCCATCTCTGTGACTCTGCTGCACCTCTCTCCCTCTCTATGACTCTGCTGCACCTCTCTCCCTCTCTATGACTCTGATGCACCTCTCTCCATCTCTATGACTCTGATGCACCTCTCTCCCTCTCTGTGACTCTGCTGCACCTCTCTCCATCTCTGTGACTCTGCTGCACCTCTCTCCCTCTCTGTGACTCTGCTGCACCTCTCTCCCTCTCTATTACTCTGCTGCACCTCTCTCCCTCTCTATGACTCTGCTGTACTTCTCTCCCTCTCTATGACTCTGATGCACCTCTCTCCATCTCTATGACTCTGCTGCACCTCTTTCCCTCTCTGTGACTCTGCTGTACTTCTCTCCCTCTCTATTACTCTGCTGCACCTCTCTCCCTCTCTGTGACTCTGCTGCACCTCTCTATGACTCTGCTGCACCTCTCTCCCTCTCTATGACTCTGCTGCACCTCGCTCCCCCTCTATGACTCTGCTGCACCTCTCTCCATCTCTATGACTCTGCTGCACCTCTCTCCCTCTCTATGACTCTGCTGCACCTCTTTCCCTCTCTGTGACTCTGCTGCACCTCTCTATGACTCTGCTGCACCTCTCTCCCTCTCTATGACTCTGATGCACCTCTCTCCATCTCTATGACTCTGATGCACCTCTCTCCCTCTCTGTGACTCTGCTGCACCTCTCTCCATCTCTGTGACTCTGCTGCACCTCTCTCCCTCTCTGTGACTCTGCTGCACCTCTCTCCCTCTCTGTGACTCTGCTGCACCTCTCTCCATCTCTGTGACTCTGCTGCACCTCTCTCCCTCTCTGTGACTCTGCTGCACCTCTCTCCCTCTCTGTGACTCTGCTGCACCTCTCTCCCTCTCTGTGACTCTGCTGCACCTCTCTCCCTCTCTGTGACTCTGCTGCACCTCTCTCCCTCTCTGTGACTCTGCTGCACCTCTCTCCCTCTCTATGACTCTGCTGCACCTCTCTCCCTCTCTGTGACTCTGCTGCACCTCTCTATGACTCTGCTGCACCTCTCTCCCTCTCTGTGACTCTGCTGCACCTCTCTCCCTCTCTATGACTCTGCTGCGCCTCTCTCTATCTCTATGACTCTGCTGTACTTCTCTCCCTCTCTGTGACTCTGCTGCACCTCTCTCCCTCTCTATGACTCTGCTGCACCTCTCTCCCTCTCTGTGACTCTGCTGCACCTCTCTATGACTCTGCTGCACCTCTCCCCCTCTCTATGACTCTGCTGCACCTCTCCCCCTCTCTATGACTCTGCTGCACCTCTCCCCCTCTCTATGACTCTGCTGCACCTCTCTCCCTCTCTATGACTCTGCTGTACTTCTCTCCCTCTCTATGACTCTGCTGTACTTCTCTCCCTCTCTATGACTCTGCTGCACCTCTCTCCCTCTCTATGACTCTGCTGCACCTCTCTCCCTCTCTATGACTCTGCTGCACCTCGCTCCCTCTCTATGACTCTGCTGTACTTCTCTCCCTCTCTATGACTCTGCTGCACCTCTCTCCATCTCTGTGACTCTGCTGCACCTCTCTCCATCTCTATGACTCTGCTGCACCTCTCTCCCTCTCTGTGACTCTGCTGCACCTCTCTCCCTCTCTATGACTCTGCTGCACCTCGCTCCCTCTCTATGACTCTGCTGTACTTCTCTCCCTCTCTATGACTCTGCTGCACCTCTCTCCCTCTCTATGACTCTGCTGCACCTCGCTCCCTCTCTATGACTCTGCTGCACCTCTCTCCCTCTCTATGACTCTGCTGCACCTCTCTCCCTCTCTATGACTCTGCTGCACCTCGCTCCCTCTCTATGACTCTGCTGTACTTCTCTCCCTCTCTATGACTCTGCTGCACCTCTCTCCATCTCTGTGACGCTGCTGCACCTCTCTCCATCTCTATGACTCTGCTGCACCTCGCTCCATCTCTATGACTCTGCTGCACCTCTCTCCCTCTCTATGACTCTGCTGCACCTCTTTCCCTCTCTATGACTCTGCTGTACTTCTCTCCCTCTCTATTACTCTGCTGCACCTCTCTCCCTCTCTGTGACTCTGCTGCACCTCTCTATGACTCTGCTGCACCTCTCCCCCTCTCTATGACTCTGCTGCACCTCTCCCCCTCTCTATGACTCTGCTGCACCTCTCCCCCTCTCTATGACTCTGCTGCACCTCTCTCCCTCTCTATGACTCTGCTGTACTTCTCTCCCTCTCTATGACTCTGCTGTACTTCTCTCCCTCTCTATGACTCTGCTGCACCTCTCTCCCTCTCTATGACTCTGCTGCACCTCTCTCCCTCTCTATGACTCTGCTGCACCTCGCTCCCTCTCTATGACTCTGCTGTACTTCTCTCCCTCTCTATGACTCTGCTGCACCTCTCTCCATCTCTGTGACTCTGCTGCACCTCTCTCCATCTCTATGACTCTGCTGCACCTCTCTCCCTCTCTGTGACTCTGCTGCACCTCTCTCCCTCTCTATGACTCTGCTGCACCTCGCTCCCTCTCTATGACTCTGCTGTACTTCTCTCCCTCTCTATGACTCTGCTGCACCTCTCTCCCTCTCTATGACTCTGCTGCACCTCGCTCCCTCTCTATGACTCTGCTGCACCTCTCTCCCTCTCTATGACTCTGCTGCACCTCTCTCCCTCTCTATGACTCTGCTGCACCTCGCTCCCTCTCTATGACTCTGCTGTACTTCTCTCCCTCTCTATGACTCTGCTGCACCTCTCTCCATCTCTGTGACGCTGCTGCACCTCTCTCCATCTCTATGACTCTGCTGCACCTCGCTCCATCTCTATGACTCTGCTGCACCTCTCTCCCTCTCTATGACTCTGCTGCACCTCTTTCCCTCTCTATGACTCTGCTGTACTTCTCTCCCTCTCTATTACTCTGCTGCACCTCTCTCCCTCTCTGTGACTCTGCTGCACCTCTCTATGACTCTGCTGCACCTCTCTCCCTCTCTATGACTCTGCTGCACCTCGCTCCCCCTCTATGACTCTGCTGCACCTCTCTCCATCTCTATGACTCTGCTGCACCTCTCTCCCTCTCTATGACTCTGCTGCACCTCTTTCCCTCTCTGTGACTCTGCTGCACCTCTCTATGACTCTGCTGCACCTCTCTCCCTCTCTATGACTCTGATGCACCTCTCTCCATCTCTATGACTCTGATGCACCTCTCTCCCTCTCTGTGACTCTGCTGCACCTCTCTCCATCTCTGTGACTCTGCTGCACCTCTCTCCCTCTCTGTGACTCTGCTGCACCTCTCTCCCTCTCTGTGACTCTGCTGCACCTCTCTCCCTCTCTGTGACTCTGCTGCACCTCTCTCCCTCTCTGTGACTCTGCTGCACCTCTCTCCCTCTCTGTGACTCTGCTGCACCTCTCTCCCTCTCTATGACTCTGCTGCACCTCTCTCCCTCTCTGTGACTCTGCTGCACCTCTCTATGACTCTGCTGCACCTCGCTCCCTCTCTATGACTCTGCTGCACCTCTCTCCATCTCTATGACTCTGCTGCACCTCTCTCCCTCTCTATGACTCTGCTGCACCTCTTTCCCTCTCTGTGACTCTGCTGCACCTCTCTATGACTCTGCTGCACCTCTCTCCCTCTCTATGACTCTGCTGCACCTCGCTCCCTCTCTATGACTCTGCTGCACCTCTCTATGACTCTGCTGCACCTCTCTATGACTCTGCTGCACCTCTCTCCCTCTCTGTGACTCTGCTGCACCTCTCTATGACTCTGCTGCACCTCTCTCCCTCTCTATGACTCTGCTGCACCTCTCTATGACTCTGCTGCACCTCTCTCCCTCTCTGTGACTCTGCTGCACCTCTCTATGACTCCGCTGCACCTCTCTCCCTCTCTGTGACTCTGCTGCACCTCTCTATGACTCTGCTGCACCTCTCTCCCTCTCTATGACTCTGCTGCACCTCGCTCCCTCTCTATGACTCTGCTGCACCTCGCTCCCTCTCTATGACTCTGCTGCACCTCTCTTCCATCTCTATGACTCTGCTGTACTTCTCTCCCTCTCTTACTCTGCTGCACCTCTCTATGACTCTGCTGCACCTCGCTCCCTCTCTATGACTCTGCTGCACCTCTCTCCCTCTCTGTGACTCTGCTGCACCTCTCTATGACTCTGCTGCACCTCTCTCCCTCTCTATGACTCTGCTGTACTTCTCTCCCTCTCTATGACTCTGCTGCACCTCTCTCCATCTCTATGACTCTGCTGCACCTCTCTCCATCTCTATGACTCTGCTGCACCTCTCTCCATCTCTATGACTCTGCTGCACCTCTCTCCCTCTCTATGACTCTGCTGCACCTCTCTCCCTCTCTGTGACTCTGCTGCATCTCTCTCCCTCTTTGTGACTCTGCTGCACCTCTCTATGACTCTGCTGCACCTCGCTCCCTCTCTATGACTCTGCTGCACCTCGCTCCCTCTCTATGACTCTGCTGCACCTCTCTCCATCTCTATGACTCTGCTGTACTTCTCTCCCTCTCTTACTCTGCTGCACCTCTCTATGACTCTGCTGTACCTCTCTCCCTCTCTTTGACTCTGCTGCACCTCTCTCCATCTCTGTGACTCTGCTGCACCTCTCTCCATCTCTGTGACTCTGCTGCACCTCTCTCCATCTCTATGACTCTGCTGCACCTCTCTCCCTCTCTGTGACTCTGCTGCACCTCTCTATGACTCTGCTGCACCTCGCTCCCTCTCTATGACTCTGCTGTACTTCTCTCCCTCTCTATTACTCTGCTGCACCTCTCTCCCTCTCTGTGACTCTGCTGCACCTCTCTATGACTCTGCTGCACCTCTCTCCCTCTCTATGACTCTGCTGCACCTCGCTCCCTCTCTATGACTCTGCTGCACCTCTCTATGACTCTGCTGCACCTCTCTCCCTCTCTGTGACTCTGCTGCACCTCTCTATGACTCTGCTGCACCTCTCTCCATCTCTGTGACTCTGCTGCACCTCTCTCCATCTCTATGACTCTGCTGCACCTCTCTCCCTCTCTGTGACTCTGCTGCACCTCTCTATGACTCTGCTGCACCTCGCTCCCTCTCTATGACTCTGCTGTACTTCTCTCCCTCTCTATTACTCTGCTGCACCTCTCTCCCTCTCTGTGACTCTGCTGCACCTCTCTATGACTCTGCTGCACCTCTCTCCCTCTCTATGACTCTGCTGCACCTCTCTATGACTCTGCTGCACCTCTCTCCCTCTCTGTGACTCTGCTGCACCTCTCTATGACTCTGCTGCACCTCTCTCCCTCTCTGTGACTCTGCTGCACCTCTCTATGACTCTGCTGCACCTCGCTCCCTCTCTATGACTCTGCTGCACCTCGCTCCCTCTCTATGACTCTGCTGCACCTCTCTATGACTCTGCTGCACCTCTCTCCATCTCTATCACTCTGCTGTACTTCTCTCCCTCTCTATTACTCTGCTGCACCTCGCTCCCTCTCTATGACTCTGCTGCACCTCTCTCCATCTCTATGACTCTGCTGTACCTCTCTCCCTCTCTATTACTCTGCTGCACCTCGCTCCCTCTCTATGACTCTGCTGCACCTCTCTCCATCTCTATGACTCTGCTGTACTTCTCTCCCTCTCTATGACTCTGCTGCACCTCTCTATGACTCTGCTGTACTTCTCTCCCTCTCTGTGACTCTGCTGCACCTCTCTCCCTCTCGGAACTCTCTCCTATGTCCTCTCTAGGGAAGTCTTCTGTCTCTCTTTCTCTCATTGTATCTCTCTTGTATATTCTCTCTAGCGGTCTCATTCTTAGGTTCTGTGTCTCTGTGTCTCTTGCGGTCTCATTCTTAGGTTCTGTGTCTCTGTCTCTCTAGCGGTCTCATTCTTAGGTTCTGTGTCTCTGTCTCTCTAGCGGTCTCATTCTTAGGTTCTGTGTCTCTGTCTCTCTAGCGGTCTCATTCTTAGGTTCTGTGTCTCTGTCTCTCTAGCGGTCTCATTCTTAGGTTCTGTGTCTCTGTCTCTCTTGTGGTCTGTCTCGTGGAGTCTTTCCATCTCGCTTCCTTCCATAGTCTCCCCGTCACTCTCATTCCTCTAATCCCTTTGTGACAGTCTCGGTATTGCGCTCCCCAAAGCCCTCCTGGAGCTCACATTGTCTTCTGCCCGGTGTGGTCAGCACTCAATTTGCTCTCTCTGTCAGTCTTTTCGCGGTTGGGGGGGGGGGGGCCCGTGGTGCGGGGGGGCCCCGTGGTGATTCTGCCTTTCTCCTCGGTAGGAACGGCGGACTGTTATTAGGATTCCATTAGTCTGTTTGCAGTGAATGGTCCGGGGCACGGCGAAGGAGCGAGATCAGAAAGACGCGGCGGGCGGCTGTGATTATCGGTCACTTTGTCCTTTCATGTCATTTTCTTTCTTTTCTTCAGCTTCTCCGTTTCCCATCACAATTTTCTTTGGCTTTTTGTTGTGTGCTAATCGACACCGACCCTCTGCTCAGAGCATCAGAGGAAGCGCAGTCCCCCCTTTTATGGGGTCTCCACTTTATTGGGGGTCCTCAGTTATCATAATGCAGCTTTATCTGGTGCCATTGGATCCTTTACTTCACCACCAGAACCACCTCCACCGTCACCACGGCTGCCGTCCTGAGCACCACTTTCCCTGGACCTTCACCTCCACCATTGCCCATCTCCTTCATACCGCCACCTCTACTGTCCCCCTCCACGTCTATCATCCCCTCCACCATTGCTTATCTCCTTCATACCGCCACCACTACTGTCCCCCTCCACGTCTATCATCCCCTCCACCATTCCTTATCTCCTTCATACCGCCACCTCTACTGTCCCCCTCCACGTCTATCATCCCCTCCACCATTGCTTATCTCCTTCGTACCGCCACCACTACTGTCCCCCTCCACGTCTATCATCACCTCCACCATTGCTTATCTCCTTCGTACCGCCACCACTACTGTCCCCCTCCACGTCTATCATCACCTCCACCATTGCTTATCTCCTTCGTACCGCCACCACTACTGTCCCCCTCCACGTCTATCATCACCTCCACCATTGCTTATCTCCTTCGTACCGCCACCACTACTGTCCCCCTCCACGTCTATCATCACCTCCACCATTGCTTATCTCCTTCGTACCGCCACCACTACTGTCCCCCTCCACGTCTATCATCACCTCCACCATTGCTTATCTCCTTCATGCCGCCACCTCTACTGTCCCCCTCCACGTCTATCATCACCTCCACCATTGCCCATCTCCTTCATGCCGCCACCTCTACTGTCCCCCTCCACGTCTATCATCACCTCCACCATTGCCCATCTCCTTCGTACCGCCACCTCTACTGTCCCCCTCCACGTCTATCATCACCTCCACCATTGCCCATCTCCTTCGTACCGCCACCTCTACTGTCCCCCTCCACGTCTATCATCACCTCCTCCATTGCTTATCTCCTTAGTACCGCAACCACTACTGTCCCCCTCCACGTCTATCATCACCTCCACCATTGCTTATCTCCTTCATACCGCCACCACTACTGTCCCCCTCCACGTCTATCATCCCCTCCACCATTGCCCATCTCCTTCATACCGCCACCGCTAATGTCCCCCTCCACGTCTATCATCCCCTCCACCATTGCTTATCTCCTTCGTACTGCCACCTCTACTGTCCCCCTCCACGTCTATCATTACCTCCACCATTGCCCATCTCCTTCATACCGCCACCTCTACTGTCCCCCTCCACGTCTATCATCCCCTCCACCATTGCTTATCTCCTTCGTACCGCCACCTCTACTGTCCCCCTCCACGTCTATCATTACCTCCACCATTGCCCATCTCCTTCATACCGCCACCTCTACTGTCCCCCTCCACGTCTATCATCACCTCCACCATTGCCCATCTCCTTCGTACCGCCACCTCTACTGTCCCCCTCCACGTCTATCATCCCCTCCACCATTGCTTATCTCCTTCATACCGCCACCTCTACTGTCCCCCTCCACGTCTATCATCCCCTCCACCATTGCTTATCTCCTTCGTACCGCCACCTTTTCTGTCCTCCTCCACGTCTATCATCACCTCCACCATTGCTTATCTCCTTCATACCGCCACCACTACTGTCCCCCTCCACGTCTATCATCACCTCCACCATTGCTTATCTCCTTCGTACCGCCACCACTACTGTCCCCCTCCACGTCTATCATCACCTCCACCATTGCTTATCTCCTTCGTACCGCCACCACTACTGTCCCCCTCCACGTCTATCATCACCTCCACCATTGCTTATCTCCTTCGTACCGCCACCACTACTGTCCCCCTCCACGTCTATCATCACCTCCACCATTGCTTATCTCCTTCATGCCGCCACCTCTACTGTCCCCCTCCACGTCTATCATCACCTCCACCATTGCCCATCTCCTTCATGCCGCCACCTCTACTGTCCCCCTCCACGTCTATCATCACCTCCACCATTGCCCATCTCCTTCGTACCGCCACCTCTACTGTCCCCCTCCACGTCTATCATCACCTCCACCATTGCCCATCTCCTTCGTACCGCCACCTCTACTGTCCCCCTCCACGTCTATCATCACCTCCTCCATTGCTTATCTCCTTCGTACCGCAACCACTACTGTCCCCCTCCACGTCTATCATCACCTCCACCATTGCTTATCTCCTTCATACCGCCACCACTACTGTCCCCCTCCACGTCTATCATCCCCTCCACCATTGCCCATCTCCTTCATACCGCCACCGCTAATGTCCCCCTCCACGTCTATCATCCCCTCCACCATTGCTTATCTCCTTCGTACTGCCACCTCTACTGTCCCCCTCCACGTCTATCATTACCTCCACCATTGCCCATCTCCTTCATACCGCCACCTCTACTGTCCCCCTCCACGTCTATCATCCCCTCCACCATTGCTTATCTCCTTCGTACCGCCACCTCTACTGTCCCCCTCCACGTCTATCATTACCTCCACCATTGCCCATCTCCTTCATACCGCCACCTCTACTGTCCCCCTCCACGTCTATCATCACCTCCACCATTGCTTATCTCCTTCGTACCGCCACCACTACTGTCCCCCTCCACGTCTATCATCCCCTCCACCATTGCTTATCTCCTTCGTACCGCCACCACTACTGTCCCCCTCCACGTCTATCATCACCTCCACCATTGCTTATCTCCTTTATACCGCCACCACTACTGTCCCCCTCCACGTCTATCATCACCTCCACCATTGCCCATCTCCTTCGTACCGCCACCACTACTATCCCCCTCCACGTCTATCATCACCTCCACCATTGCTTATCTTCTTCGTACCGCCACCACTACTATCCCCCTCCACGTCTATCATCCCCTCCACCATTGCTTATCTCCTTCGTACCGCATCCTCTACTGTCCTCCTCCATGTGTCACACTCCCCCTCCATTCCCTTTACAGGATTAGGACCACAAATATCAGATCTACCACTAGTGTCACCTTACCTCCAAATACTTCATCACTGCCCTCAGAAATGCCACCACCAGCGAGTCCCCCTCCCACCAGCGAGTCCCCCTCCCACCAGCGAGTCCCCCTCCCACCAGCAAGTCCCCCTCCCACCACGCCTGTCACCCTCCAGACCGATGTAGACTGGCTTCAATGTAATAACACAGTGAGCTTTGACATCAGTTTTAGGCCCTCCTGAAATAATTCATTGCTGAGCGGTTCATCTGCCATTATCTGCATTTAACTTCTTTGAGCTGCTTTTGTATTAATATTGACTTATATGAGCCAAGAAGAAATTCTAAGTAAGCTCACCTCCCAACATTCTGAGATGGGAATGAGGGACACTTACTAACAAACATATGTAGGCATAGGACACGCCCCCCTGTCACACCCCCTTAAAGTAGAATTGACCAAAGAAAAGGTTAATTAAAGCGGGAGTTCACCCAATTCTTTTTTTTTTCTCTTTTCCCCTTAGCTTCCTGCTCGTTTTGTCTAGGGGAATCGGCAATTTGTTTTAAAATATGATCCGTACTTACCGTTTTCGAGATGCATCGTCTCCGTCGCTTCCGGGTATGGGTCTTCGGGAGCGGGCGTTCCTTCTTGATTGACAGTCTTCCGACGGTCGCATCCATCGCGTCACTCGTAGCCGAAAGAAGCCGAACGTCGGTGCGGCTCTATACTGCGCCTGCGCACCGACGTTCGGCCTCTTTCGGAAAATCGTGACGCGATGGATGCGACCGTCGGAAGCCTCTCGGAAGACTGTCAATCAAGAAGGAACGCCCAGTCCCGCAGCCCATACCCGGAAGCGGCGGAGAAGATGCATCTCGAAAACGGGTAAGTACGGATCATATTTTAAAACAAATTGCCGATTCCCCTAGACTCAACGAGCATCCATCTAAGGGGAAAAGGTGTTGGCTATGGGTGAACCTCCGCTTTAAATCCACAAGGATTCCCACCACTATTCCTTTATATTAGCTTTTAAAATGTACACACCACAACAATCAACAACACCAGAAATCCACCATCACCGACTTCAACACCACTACCAGAAATCCACCATCACCGACTTCAACACCACTACCAGAAATCCACCATCACCGACTTCATCACCACCACCTGAAATCCACCATAACCGACTTCAACAACACCACCACCAGAAATCCCCCATCACCGACTTCAACACCACCACTACCAGAAATCCACCATCACCGACTTCAACACCACCACCAGAAATCCACCATCACCGACTTCATCACCACCACCAGAAATCCACCATCGCCGACTTCAACACCACTACCAGAAATCCACCATCACCGACTTCATCACCACCACCAGAAATCCACCATCACCGACTTCATCACCACCACCAGAAATCCACCACCACCAGAAATCCACCATCACCGACTGTGACGGTATCGGTATGATATCCCCGTCAAGCATTCCCTCCTCTCCATACAAGAACATCACAGGATTCCCCACACATGAGTCAAGACTGGATGCTGGAACCAAGACTGATTTATTGACACAAAAACTCAGCTTATATGTGGTTACAGCCTGTTAGGAACGCCCCCCTCACACAGTGGGGTTTCCCATACAGATTATAGGAGCCAAGTCGGAGCCGACCCTGCAGACACGTTTCTTTAGATAAAGACATCACTGGAGTTAATTACTACACTGAAGCAATCAGAATAATTAACATACTACTTCTCTAATCATTTAGCCTGATGATACAATACACATCTTTTAAGGGTAAACACAGATCTTCTTTACACAACACAATAGATCAATTAACGTTTAGAATAGTGAGGGGACATTAGCACGTCAATAACCTGTCAGAGGAATGAATCACACATGAAATTCCTTTCTACCTCTACCCATGGCTAGCAGGGAGCAGTACACTGAGACATATAGGCAAATGTATCACAATGGCCCCCCTTTTGCTCCCTGCTCCGGCAAATCCGGTTGGACCTTCCCTGGTCCAGTAGGGTTGACGGGTTCAGAGCTTTTAGTCCGAGGTTAACTCCGTTTGGCATGACTGACCTCCCTTGACAACTGCTTCAGACTCAGGTATGTCACCGGGTCGTCAGATCACACGCCGGTCAGTCCCCAAGTCTTTGTGCGATCTGCAAAGTCACCAGAAGTCAGTGTGAAGACAGCGAATGGGTCTGTGCGCCGCCGTCTAGGTGTCCCGCTATGGGAGGGGGCAGGTTATGGCTCTGAAGTGACAATCACAGGAGATTCATAAAAAGGAAAAGTTATATTTGTTGTAGCACTGGTGCTCAGAGTCCGGGGGGGGGGGGAGAGAGGGCACTCAGAGCCCCATAATGTCAGCCACCCCCTGCTCCCTCCGCAGCCGCCGGTTCTCCTCTTGGAGCTTCTCCAGCTCCATCTCCAGTTCATGGAGCCTGGGGGGGGTCAGCCTGCTGTGACCTCAGGTGGTTGTTCTCCTCCTCCATGCGGCTTATGCACTCCTCCAGCTCTATGTACTCACGGATCAGATCCTGCTTGCTCATGTCCTGCAGGCTCTCCACGTGGTCCTTCATCATCAGGAACTGGGTGGTGGTGTAAGGGGCCACCGGTGGGCCCTTGGCGAACATCTCGGCCCGCATCTGGGACGCCCGCTGCGACTCCCTCTTCTCCAGTCGCTTCTTCTCCTCCCAGGTCCGCTGGTTATATGACTTCCAGGACCTCTTCTTCTTGAAGGATGGCCGGCGGTGCCTCTTTCTGCCCAGCTCCCTCCAGGGCCCCTCCGGCTCAGGGCTGGAGCCCATGACCAGCTGACAATGGTGTTCCCTGTTGTCCGTAATAGCAGATTGTACCATGAGGGCTTCGTAAGGGGTGCCCAATGGTTCTTCCCGACCCCGCTCCTGGGGATCCCAAGCCGAGTCTACACAATGGGCTGCTGCTGGTGGGCGGTACCCAGGTTGAGACCAATTTGACCTGGTGTTGTCATTCATGGGGCAATTCTGCTTGAAGTGACCCAACTGTTTGCACCGGAAGCAGCGTTGTTCGTTGTCCTCCTGGCGTGGATAGCGAGGGCTAGATGTCACCGGTCTGTTAGGAGGTTGGTATCTAGCGGCTGGTGGGTGTGAGGGCGCCGTTGGTCGTGGAGGTTGTACGCGTGGTGTGACCTGGTTTGTCTTGCGAGTATCCGCATATTCATCCGCCAACTTCGCGGCCTCTGGTAGAGTCATGGGCCTGCGATCTCTCACCCAATCTTTGACATCCGTCTGGATGTGATTGTAAAATTGCTCCAGGAGCATTAGTTGCAAAATGTCCTCTGCGGTGGTGGCCTGGCTGCTGTTAACCCAGTTAGAGGCCGACAGGGACAGCTGGCATGCCCACTCCGCATAAGTCTTTCGTGGTTTTGCGTGAGTCCCTGAACTTCTGTCGGTGGGACTCTGGGGTTACTGCATAACGAGCCAGGAGCACTTCTTTAACCCGGGCGTAGCTATGGATATCCTGATCTGGCACGGTCCGGAAAGCATCAGAAGCTTTGCCTGACAGTTTGCCTGACAATATTGCAACCCACTCTCTTCTAGCTATTCGGTGCAGGTTACATTGTCGCTCAAAATCCGCCAGGTAGTTATCAATTTCACAGTCCTTTTCATCAAAAGCTTTAAAAGCGCTAAACGGAATCTTCCTTGCGTCTGCTGTGCTGTACTCACTGTTCGGAGAAGGTGCGGCTGCTTGTTGGACTGCTGCCAGTTTTAACTGTAGTTCTGCGTCCCTTATTTGTTTATCCTCCTCCGCTAACAGGTCCATCACTTTCAGCACCATATCCGGCGTTGGGTTCGGGCCGAACCACGCTAGCTTCTCTCTCATTAGCTTGTTGGCTGGTGATTCCTCCTCCTGAATCACTGGTGTATCCATCTCTTGTACTGCTGGCGTTGCTGCAATCCCGTCCTCCTGGTCTATCTCCATTGATTCCGCTATGATGACCCGCTTGGTTTTGTTGCTAGCAATCCTTCCAGTAGTTCTTCCAGTGTCTGCTTGGAATCCGGGTGTGAAGGAGAGTAGAAGGGAAGATCCCGCTGCTGCCAACCAATTTGTGACGGTATCGGTATGATATCCCCGTCAAGCATTCCCTCCTCTCCATACAAGAACATCACAGGATTCCCCACACATGAGTCAAGACTGGATGCTGGAACCAAGACACTTTATTGACACAAAAACTCAGCTTATATGTGGTTACAGCCTGTTAGGAACGCCCCCCTCACACAGTGGGGTTTCCCATACAGATTATAGGAGACAAGTCGGAGCCGACCATGCAGACACGTTTCTTTAGATAAAGACATCACTGGAGTTAATTACTACACTGAAGCAATCAGAATAATTAACATACTACTTCTCTAATCATTTAGCCTGATGATACAATACTCATCTTTTAAGGGTAAACACAGATCTTCTTTACACAACACAATAGATCAATTAACCTTTAGAATAGTGAGGGGACATTAGCACGTCAATAACCTGTCAGAGGAATGAATCACACATGAAATTCCTTTCTACCTCTACCCATGGCTAGCAGGGAGCAGTACACTGAGACATATAGGCAAAGGTATCACACCTGCTCACCCACCTTCATCACCACTACCAGAAATCCACCATCACCGACTTCATCACCACCACCAGAAATCCACCATCACCGACTCCAACAACACCACTACCAGAAATCCACCATCACCGACTCCAACAACACCACTACCAGAAATCCACCATCACCGACTTCAACACCACCACCAGAAATCCACCATCACCGACTTCATCACCACTACCAGAAATCCACCATCACCGACTTCATCACCACCACCAGAAATCCACCATCACCGACTTCATCACCACCACCAGAAATCCACCATCACCGACTCCAACAACACCACTACTAGAAATCCACCATCACCGACTTCAACACCACCACCAGAAATCCACCATCACCGACTTCAACACCACCACCAGAAATCCACCATCACCGACTTCATCACCACGACCAGAAATCCACCATCGCCGACTTCAACACCACTACCAGAAATCCACCATCACCGACTTCATCACCACCACCAGAAATCCACCATCACCGACTTCATCACCACCACTACCAGAAATCCACCATCACCGACTTCAACACCACTACCAGAAATCCGCCATCACCGACTTCAACACCACCACCAGAAATCCACCATCACCGACTCCAACAACACCACTACCAGAAATCCACCATCATCGACGTCAACACCACCACCAGAAATCCACCATCACCGACTTCATCACCACTACCAGAAATCCACCATCGCCGACTTCAACACCACTACCAGAAATCCACCATCACCGACTTCATCACCACCACCAGAAATCCACCATCACCGACTTCATCACCACCACCAGAAATCCACCATCACCGACTCCAACAACACCACTACTAGAAATCCACCATCACCGACTTCAACACCACCACCAGAAATCCACCATCACCGACTTCAACACCACCACCAGAAATCCACCATCACCGACTTCATCACCACGACCAGAAATCCACCATCGCCGACTTCAACACCACTACCAGAAATCCACCATCACCGACTTCATCACCACCACCAGAAATCCACCATCACCGACTTCATCACCACCACTACCAGAAATCCACCATCACCGACTTCAACACCACTACCAGAAATCCACCATCACCGACTCCAACAACACCACTACCAGAAATCCACCATCACCGACTCCAACAACACCACTACCAGAAATCCACCATCACCGACTTCAACAACACCACTACCAGAAATCCACCATCACCGACTCCAACAACACCACTACCAGAAATCCACCATCACCGACTCCAACAACACCACTACCAGAAATCCACCATCACCGACTCCAACAACACCACTACCAGAAATCCACCATCACCGACTCCAACAACACCACCACCAGAAATCCACCATCACCGACTTCAACAACACCACTACCAGAAATCCACCATCACCGACTTCAACACCACCACCAGAAATCCACCATCACCGACTCCAACAACACCACCTGAAATCCACCATCACTGACTCCAACAACACCACTACCAGAAATCCACCATCACCGACTCCAACAACACCACTACCAGAAATCCACCATCACCGACTCCAACAACACCACTACCAGAAATCCACCATCACCGACTCCAACAACACCACTACCAGAAATCCACCATCACCGACTCCAACAACACCACTACCAGAAATCCACCATCACCGACTCCAACAACACCACTACCAGAAATCCACCATCACCGACTCCAACAACACCACCACCAGAAATCCACCATCACCGACTTCAACAACACCACTACCAGAAATCCACCATCACCGACTTCAACACCACCACCAGAAATCCACCATCACCGACTCCAACAACACCACTACCAGAAAACCACCATCACCGACTCCAACAACACCACCTGAAATCCACCATCACCGACTCCAACAACACCACTACCAGAAATCCACCATCACCGACTCCAACAACACCACTACCAGAAATCCACCATCACCGACTCCAACAACACCACTACCAGAAATCCACCATCACCGACTTCAACAACACCACCACCAGAAATCCACCATCACCGACTTCAACATCACCACCACCAGAAATCCACCATCACCGACTTCAACACCACTACCAGAAATCTAGAAGACAGAGGGGGTCTGTGCCCAGGAGTGTTCCACCTAGGAGACAGGAGGTCTGTGCCCAGGAGTTTTCCACCTAGGAGACAGGGGAGGTCTATGTCCAGGAGTCAGGATGACTCCACCTAGAATCCAGAGGAGGTCTATGTCCAGGAGTCAGGATCACTCCACCTAGAATCCAGAGGAGGTCTGTGCCCATGAGTCGGGAGTGTTCCACCTAGGAGATAGAGGAGGTCTCTGTCCAGGAATCAGGAGTTTTCCACCTAGGAGACAGGGGAGGTCTATGTCCAGGAGTCAGGATGACTCCACTTAGAATCCAGAGGAGGTCTGTGTCCAGGAGTCAGGAGTGTTCCACCTAGAAGACAGAGGAGGTCTGTGCCCAATTGTTTGGGTGAATGATTAGGGGTGTGTACCTCAAAACCAGCCATGTGAGGGGAAGGCACGAACTGGCAGCCTCTTTATTATTAAGGGACTTCTAGATTCTGATAAGCCCCCCCCCCCCTGCATACCATCAGCCAGGGTTGTGGGGTCAAGGCCTTTGTCCTCATCATTCAGGGGCCAATGTGCACCCCCCCATCATGTTGAGAGTATGGAATGGTTCAGGCCAGGCTGCATGTTCGGATTAGGGGGTCTGCATTTTATGGGGAACTTTTTTCTTTGTTTTGTTTTGCATGCAGTTCCCTTTAAAATCTGTTACAGCAAAAGTGACATTTGCAAACAATCATACAGCAAATGACATCCATTGTCAGCTTATTAAAAAGAGCAACGTACCTGTCTAAGGTACTAAGTACTGTTGTTTTTTTCTTTGTAGTTTTTTTTAAAGAGGCCGGGAATAAAATGTTATTTGCCAGCAATTTTAAAACGTTCTTCCTTTGCAAATGTATCACCCTCTAGTGTGTATTACTAGTATAGAGTAGGCAAATTATAGCCTGGCCCAGGGATAAACCTGAGTCACTGAACCTGGGTCAGGGTTATTAGAGGTCAGGGCTGGATGACTTATCCTGGCAGCTCTCTGGTGCTTCCCCCTGTTTCTAGAATGTTGGGGAACATTCTGGAAGTTAGTGAGTGAAAGCCAGGAGGGGTTGCCTTGAAGTGGGCCTAGTAAGGAACTAAGTGCTGTTGGTGGCCCTTGAGGAACCCCTGCAGGGGAGGGGATTTACTTTGGGCTGGCCTGAGAGGATCCCACCACAGCAGGCAGCTGAAGAGACCCTATGCAGAGAGAGCAAGGAGAGATAGTGAGTAGATTAGCATGGTGCAGGCACAGACTGCCATCTGTAGAAGTGCTCTCTTGAAGACAGCGGTGTGCCAAGTCGTCATCTAACCTTGCCCTGAGAGATCTCCAGTGTGTCAGTTGGATAGACTGGGAAGAGGAGGTGGCCGGGTGGGCTGGGGAAGTGGCAGCCGAGTGGGCTGGCATTTCTGTGGGAAGTAGAGTTGGGACCAGTGTCTACAAGGAAGCGAAAGGTGATACAGGATGCAGTTCTCTCCACATGTGCTATTTTCCACAAGGGACAGAGAGTTCCTGCCTGTAAGGGGCTATTGATCTAACGAGAGACTGTTAGTTCCCAGAAAGACGGGACCCAGCAAAGCGATGCAAAGAGTCAAGTGTTGTGCAGGAAGAAGAAGCTGTAAATAGGGAGGAAGATGTCCCTGGTTCTGTTTGTTGGACATTTTTCAAGTTGGGCATCCCAAAATCCCTACCCCTTCCAAGTTATGACCCCCTAATAAGAACTGTGATGCAATTGCCTATATATGCTTCAGTTAATTCTCCCTGCTAATTTAATGCTGTGGGTTAGAGGTAACAGGTGTTTTCATGTGTGACTCATCTCTCTGTGAAGACTGTTCATATGTTAAATAAGGCTAGCTTTTGAAAGGCCTTTAATTGTGTGATAACACTGTCTAAAAACCTATTGATGCTCAGAGGTGTTAATAGGTGTCAAGCTGCATGCAGGGACGAAACGTCTGCCTAGGAAACTTAAGTGTGTGAAGGTGGTTTGTTGTTATGCTGTTTAAGGAATGTGCAGTGATTAGACATGATAATTATCGGTCGGTGCCGACCTGTCTAGAATGTTTTAGTAATTAGCCTTGGTGTGTGATTAGGGGTGTGGAGATCTCATTGTTGCTTTAATGTCTTGGACTGTATAAAAAGCTGAGAAGAAAAGTGTGTTGTTCCAGCAGTAAGCTTGGCATGTGTGGCTTATTGGGGCGACTCCAGGAATATTCCCCCTTGTGGAATATTGGGTGATTATCTTTATGGGAAGAAGGGAAGACTTTGACGGGGCTATCATTCTAATACCGTCACAAATGGTTGGCAGCAGCGGGATTTTCCCTTCTATTCCCCTTCACACCCGGATTCCAAGCAGACACTGGAAGAACTACTGGAAGTTCGTGGAAGGATTGCTAGCAACAAAACCAAGCGGGTCATCATAGCAGAATTATTGGAGATAGACCAGGAGGACGGGATTGCAGCAATGCCAGCAGTACAAGAGATGGAGACACCAGTGATTCAGGAAGAGGAATCACCAGCCAACAAGCTAATGAGAGAGAAGCTAGCATGGTTCGGTCCGAACCCAACAGCGGATGTGGTGCTGAAAGTGATGGACCTGTTAGCGAAGGAGGCTAAACAAATAAGAGACGCAGAACTACAGAAGGATAAACAAATAAGAGACGCAGAACTACAGTTAAAACTGGCAGCAGTCCGACAAGCAGCCGCACATTCTCCAAACAGTGAGTACAGCACAGCAGACGCAAGGAAGATTCCGTTTAGCCTTTTTAAAGATTTTGATGAAAAGGACTGTGAAATTGATAACTACCTGGCAGACTTTGAGCGACAATGTAACCTGCACCGAATAGCTAGAGGAGAGTGGGTTGCAATATTGTCAGGCAAACTGTCAGGCAAAGCTTCTGATGCTTTCCGGACCGTGCCAGATCAGGATTATCCATAGCTACGCCCGGGTTAAAGAAGTGCTCCTGGCTCGTTATACAGTAACCCCAGAGTCCCACCGACAGAAGTTCAGGGACTCACGCAAAACCACAAAAGACTCTTACGCGGAATGGGCATGCCAGTTATCCCTGTCGGCCTCTAACTGGGTTAACAGCAGCCAGGCCACCACCGCAGAGGACATTTTGCAACTAATGCTCCTGGAGCAATTTTACAATCACATCCAGACGGACGTCAAAGACTGGGTGAGAGATCGCAGGCCCATGACTCTACCAGAGGCCGCTAAGTTGGCGGATGAATATGCGGAAACTCGCAAGACGAACCAGGTCACACCACAGGTACAACCTCCACGACCAACGGTGCCCTCACACCCACCAACCGCTAGATACCAACCTCCTAACAGACCGGTGACATCTAGCCCTCGCTACCCACGCCAGGAGGACAACGAACAACGCTGCTTCCGGTGCAAACAGCTGGGTCACTTCAAGCAGAATTGCCCCATGAATGACAACACCAGGTCAAATTGGTCTCAACCTTGGTACCGCCCACCAGCAGCAGCCCATTGTGTAGACTCGGCTTGGGATCCCCAGGAGCTGGGTCAGGAAGAACCATTGGACACCCTTTACGAAGTCCTCACGGTACAATCTGTTATTACGGACAACAGGGAACACCATTGTCAGCTGGTCATGGGTGACAGCCATGAGCCGGAGGGGCCTTGGAGGGAGCTGGGCAGAAAGAGGCACCGCCGGCTACCCCCCAAGAAGAAGAGGTCCTGGAAGCCGTATAACAAGCTGACCTGGGAGGAGAAGAAGCGACTGGAGGAGAGGGAGTCGCAGCGGGCGTCCCAGATGCGGGCTGAGATGTTCGCCAAGGGCCCACCGGTGGCACCTTACACCACCACCCAGTTCCTGATGATGAAGGACCACGTGGAGAGCCTGCAGGACATAAGCAAGCAGGATCTGATTCGTGAGTACATAGAGCTGGAGGAGTGCATAAGCCGCATGGAGGAGGAGAACAACCACCTGAGGTCACAGCGGGCTGACCCCCCCAGGCTCCATGAACTGGAGATGGAGCTGGAGAAGCTCAAAGAGGAGAACCGGCGGCTGCGGAGGGAGCAGAGGGTGGCTGACCCTATGGGGCACTGATCCCCCCCCCCCCCCGGACTCTGAGCACCAGTACTACAGCATTTCAACAAATATTACTTTTTCTTTTTATGAATCTCCTGTGATTGTCACTTCAGAGCCATAACCTGCCCCCTCCCATAGCGGGACACCTAGATGGCGGTGCACAGACCCATTCGCCGTCTTCACACTGACTTCTGGTGACTCTGCAGATCGCACAAAGACTTGGGGACTGACCGGCGTGTGATCTGACGACCCGGTGACATACCTGAGTCGGAAGCTGTTGCCAAGGGAGGTCAGTTACGCCAAACGGAGTTAACCTCGGACTAAAAGCTCTGAACCCGTCAACCCTACTGGACCAGGGAAGGTCCAACCGGGTTTGCCGGAGCAGGGAGAAAAAGGGGGGCCATTGTGATGCAATTGCCTATATATGCTTCAGTTAATTCTCCCTGCTAATTTAATGCTGTGGGTTAGAGGTAACAGGTGTTTTCATGTGTGATTCATCTCTCTGTGAAGACTGTTCATATGTTAAATAAGGCTAGCTTTTGAAAGGCCTTTAATTGTGTGATAACACTGTCTAAAAACCTATTGATGCTCAGAGGTGTTAATAGGTGTCAAGCTGCATGCAGGGACGAAACGTCTGCCTAGGAAACTCAGTGTGTGAAGGTGGTTTGTTGTTATGCTGTTTAAGGAATGTGCAGTGATTAGACATGATAATTATCGGTCGGTGCCGACCTGTCTGGAATGTTTTAGTAATTAGCCTTAGTGTGTGATTAGGGGGGGTGGAGATCTCATTGTTGCTTTAATGTCTTGGACTATATAAAAAGCTTAGAAGAAAACCATTAAAGTCTGTGTTGTTCCAGCAGTAAGCTTGGCATGTGTGGCTTATTGGGGCGACTCCAGGAATATTCCCCCTTGTGGAATATTGGGTGATTATCTTTATGGGAAGAAGGGAAGACTTTGACGGGGATATCATTCTAATACCGTCACAACAACAAAAACCAAAAGACTGTTTTCTGTGTCTGGAAAGAAGGAAGTGCTGTGTGCCTGGCTGTGCAGCAGTGGGGAACCCTGAAATGTGCGGCTCCTATGGGGGTAGTGCTACACAAATGTTAGCGCTGCTGCAGCACTTTCTGCACATCAGACATACCCCTTCACAGGCAGGATAAGGATCCCCCCAGGTATGGGGACTTCTAATGGTTCACTTTAAGCATTTAAAAATCACGGCTTCTGCCAAATGGAATGTTGATAACAACATGTTCCCGAGGGCAGCACAAATCTCCATGCTATTTCTCACACACTTCTGACTTTTAGCCCAGAAAATGGTCATTTTTTTATTTGACAGATTCGGTACCTCTCGATTTCATTGGGATTTGGGTTCGACATCCAAGCTTTGTTGAAGTTCAATGAATATCACTCAGACCAAACCCAGGGCAGTGCAGCTCATCACTATTCACTATCCACCATTAAAAGCTCTTCTCACCATCAGAAGGTTTTTTTTCCACTATAATGCCGCGTACACACCATCATTTTTCGGCATGAAAAAAACGTTGTTTTAAAAAAATGTACTTTAAAATGATGGTGTGTGGGCTTCACATCATTTTTCGGCTTCTGAAAAACGACAACATTTTTTTTCGAGCATGCTGCATTTGATCGTGCGTGGGCTAAAACGACGTTAAAAATCCGCGCATGCTCAGAAGAAAGTTATGAGACAGGAGCGCTCGTTCTGGTAAAACTAGCATTCATAATGGAGATCGCACATTCATCACGCTGTAACAGACAGAAAAGCGCAAATCGTCTTTTACTAACACGGAATCAGCTAAAGCAGCCCCAAGGGTGGCGCCATCCGCATGGAACCTCCCCTTCATAGTGCCGTCGTACATGCTGTACGTCACCACGCTTTGCTAGAGCGTTTTTAAAAAACGATGGTGTGTGGGCAACCTCTTTTTAATGATGAAGTTGGAAAAACTTTGTTTTCTTTCATGTCGAAAAACGATCGTGTGTACGCGGCATAAGACGCTTCATCTTTAAGATTACCTTCATCTGGTCTCACCATATTTCTCTTGTCTGTCTCTTTCTTGTAGGCCTGGCTCTGCAGATCCAGTGCTACCAGTGTGAAGAATTCCAGCGAGATGACTGCTCAGCCCCAGAATTCATTGTCAACTGTACAGTCAATGTCCAGGACACGTGTCAGAAGGAAGTCATGGAGAAGAGTGATGGTGAGTATGACGTTGTCTGCTGGCAGCGTAGATGGAGCTGGTCCTGATAGATGAGAACGTAGATGACTCTGGTGGTCGGTATTAAGGGACATCCAGTACAAAGTTCATGACTAGGGATGAGCCGAACACCCCCCGGCCCGGTTCGGTTCGCATCAGAACCTTCGACGAACCGAACGTTCACGCGAACTTTAGAACCCAATTGAAGTCTATGGGACTCGAATGTTTGAAATCAAAAGTTTTATTTTAAGTGCTAATATGCAAGTTATTGTCGAAAAACAGGTTTGGGGACCCGGTTCTTGCCCCAGGGAACATGTATGAATGCAAAAAAAGCGTTAAAAACGTCTGTTTTTCTGGGAGCAGTGATTTTAATGATGCTTAAAGTGAAAACATTATTTTTTAAAAATTCCTTTAAATATCGTACCTGCTGGGTGTCTATAGTATGCCTGTGAAGTGGCACGTGTTTAGAACTGTCCCTGCACACAATGACATTTATATAGGGAAAAAAGTCATTTAAAACTGCTTGCGGCTTTATTGTAATGTCTAGTCCCTGCAATATGGATGAAAATCAGTGAGAAAAATAGCATGGGTTTCCCTGCCCCCCTCCCCCAGGTCATTACAAGCCCCTTTGGCCCTATATACTTTGAACAGCAGTATATAGGCGGTGCAAACAAGACAGGGACTGTAGGTTTGTTGTTAAGTAGAATCTGTTTGTAATTTTGAACAGGTACTTTTTTAAAGTGTAGCTCCAGCCAAAAAATCTATTTTTAAGCTTTTCCGAAAACATAGAGAAGGGTTATCACCCCTGTAAAAATTTGTTTTGCTGTCTGTGTGCATCTGTTCAGAAGATTGCACCTCACTTTCTGTCCCAATGACAAATTATTTTTTAGAAAATGTGGGTTTTTTAGTGAAACAAGGATGGTGATAAAGCATCAGTGGACAGGAGACACCTCTTACAGAAGAGCATTTCCCTTCCTAGGGGTAGATTTCCTCTCACTTCCTGTTGTCTCCTTCCGTTTGCAAGTAGGAGTCGTTTGTAAGTTGGATGTTTGAAAGTAGGGGCCTGCCGTATATACTCTGCAGAAATTTGGGCCCTAGGTGTTGGTGTTGCCACAACACTGTAAGCCCTCACAGTTAGTCTTGGTGGGCGCTGGAACGCCCTGCTGTGAACTATTAGATCAAGAATTGTAATTACACGCCCCTGTTGAACGGGGCAGAAAAATTGGGCCTTAGGCACTGGTTCCACAACACAGCGAGCACTCACAGATACTCTAGTTGGAGCGCAGGAATGAGCCCTGCTGCAATGTATTGCATCAAAAATTGTAAACAGGGGCAGAAAAATTGGGCCTTAGACACTGGTGGCGGTGCCCAAAGCCAAAACATTTCTTACAAGCTATCAGCATGATCATTGAGGAGGAAAAGGATAGTCACTCAGCATGACAGGATAGTAACTCAACATCAGCATAGGAAGTCTTGAAGGGATCTGACATTTCAAAAAAAAAATATTCATCTACATCAGCATCAGGTGCTTGGTAGCTGGTGGTGATCCAAGCCTGATTAATTTTTATGAAGGTCAGTCGATCGACCGAGTCGGTGGAGAGGCGCACCCTGTGATCGGTTACAAAGCCTCCAGCAGCACTGAATGTGCGTTCCGAAAGAACACTGGATGCAGGGCAGGCCAGTAGCTCAATTGCGTACTGTGCAAGCTCTGGCCAGTGATCCATCCTCAAGACCCAGCAAGCCAGAGGATTTTCGGTGGGAAAGGTGTCCAAGTCTGATCTTGCCCCTAGGTATTCCCGCACCATGTAAAACAGACGCTGGCAATGATTGCTGGAACCGGTCATACCTTGGGGCTGCGGACTAAAAAATTGTCTGAATGCATCGGTCAGACGGCCACCTTCTCCACCGCTCCTTCTTTGACTGACCGAAGTCTCAGCAACACGTTGTCCAGGACCAGGATTTTGTAACCCCCCAGTCTCTGGGAACGCGTTGCACAGACCTTTCTGCAAGGCCTCCCAAAGATGTTTCATTTTCTGCTCCCTCTGCGACGGCAAGATAAGCTCTGCAACCTTACTCTTGTAACATGGATCAAGGAGAGTTGCCAGCCAGTAATGATCCCTCTCCTTGATACCACAAATACGAGGATCCTTCCGCAGGCTTTGCAGGATCAAGGAGGCCATACAGCGTAGGTTTGCTGAGGCATTCGGTCTGGAGTCCTCTGGGTCACTGAGGACGACATGATCCGCAGCCACCTCGTCCCAGCCACGTACAAGTCCATGGGTTTCTTGGGACTGTAATTGATCCCTTGAAGGCTGATGCTGAGTGCTAGGCTCCACCTCCATGCTGACACAATCCTCCTCCTCGTCCTCTTCATGTGTGATAGGCGGGCAAACAGGACCACTGTCTGGATAAAGGGGGCCTTGAGAGGAAAGGAAGTCCTCTTCCTCCCTCTGTTCTGCCTCAAGTGCCCTGTCCATTATTAAATGCAGCGTGTGCTCCAACAGGTGGATAAGAGGGACAGTCTCACTGATGCATGCACTGTCACTGATCACCATCCCTGTGGCCTCCTCAAATGGTGACAGGACAGTGCATGCATCCCTGATCATGGCCTACTGGTGTGGGGAAAAAAACCAAGCTCCCCTGACCCTGTCCTGGTGCCATATTGGCACAGATACTCATTGATGGCCCTCTGCTGCATGTGCAGCTGCTGCAGCATGGCCAACGTAGAGTTCCATCTGGGGGGCATGTCACAGATTAAGCAGTTCTTGGGCAGGTTGTATTCCTTTTGGAGGTCAGCCAGCCGAGCACTGGCATTATATGACCATCGGAAATGCACACAGAATTTCCTGGCCTGCTTCAGGACATCCTGTAAGCCCGGGTACCTGCCCAAGAACTGCTGCACCACCAAGTTAACGACGTGAGCAAAACAGGGCACATGGGTCAGTTGTCCCTGTCGGAGGGCGGAGAGGAGGTTGGTGCATGTAACAGGAGTCACTTTTGGGCACAGGTTGAGCCAGGAAATAGAGACATATATTGGATTGTTTTAACATGGACAGTAATCTACCATATATTCTTTAAATGTCTGTAAAGGATATTGTGACCCAACCAGTCAATACTGACTCTTTTCTATGATTAGCCCTGACTAGTGACATGCTAATTGAGTCAGGGCCTGGAAGACATTTCATTGTCCTTGTGTAAAGGTGTTAATCCAGGTCTGCTCCCAGACCTCTAATTATGTATGCTAAATACTGTTTATGTGTGGAATGTACTTGTTGGAGACAGAGCGTCTGTCTGGGATGTGGATTGGAAGGAGATCATTGTGTGATGTGTGGGTGGGGAGTTGATTGTTCCTTTAATGCCTTGTACTGTATATAAGACTGAATGAAACCATTAAAGTTGTCATTACATTTGAAACCAGAAGCACAGAGCTGTGTGTCTCGTGTCTGGGCGGAATTCTTATGGAATGGATCGGTTCCTGTTGGTTGGAGTGTCGATAAGCTGTCGTGGATGGGATGGAAGGTCGTAAACGGTGGTGACCGTTTACATTGCTGGCTAGCAGCGGGATAATTCCATCGCTTAAAGGACAGCTACAAGGACTACTGGAGAACCGTGGCAGACCAGCCAGCAACCATAAGAAGATGGACGTGATCACAGAACTTGTCCAAATGGATGGAGCGGAAAGACCCAGCTTAACGGAAAGGCCCAGCGTAACAGACAGGACCCCGGAGGAGGAAAGTTTTGATCGGGCTGTCAAACTAAGGCTGGCACACTATGGTCCAGAGATCATAGACCGAGTTATAGCTGCTGTGGACGCAAATTGGCTAAGGCAAAGACGTTCTGCAGCAGCAGAAGTCACAGCAGCACCAACTGAAAGGAGAAAGATACATTTGGCTGCTTTTAAGAACTTCATTGAAACTGAAGGGGAGATTGATGGGTACCTTGCTGATTTGGAACGGCAATGTGCCCTACACCGGGTGCCCACAGAGGAATGGGTTACCATTTTGTTTGGGAAATTGTCCGGCCGGGCCAGTGAAGTGTTCAGGGCCATCCCAGACAAGGATATTATGAACTATGGACTGGTAAAAGAAGCACTTTTGGCCAGGTATGCCGTCACACCAGAGGCGGTTCCGAGAGACGAGCAAGCAGACTGGAGACTCATATACCGAGTGGGCATGCCGCCTACACCGCACAGCATCCAACTGGGTCGATGGATGCCAAGCAGAATCCGGGGAAGAGGTGCTGCAGGTGTTCCTGCTGGAGCACTTCTTTGACAAACTGTCCCGGGAAGTCAGAGAATGGGTCCGGGACAGAAACCCTTTCTCCTTGTCTGAAGCAGCTCGCCTGGCAGACAAATACACAGACGCCCGCAAACTGGACAACTCTGTGGTCAAGACCACAGCTCGGGTGGATTATCGATCAGCGGCACCCCCGCTGGCAATTGCCTACAAACCCCAGTCGGACCGTCCTACAACACCACCTCCAGCGGCCACTTATCCTCAGAAGCCTAGGTTCAACTCCCAGGACTACTCACAGCCCATCAGGTGTTTTGGGTGTAAACAGCTAGGACACAGAAAGCTAGACTGTCCATTGAATCCACCCAGGCAGTCACAGTCATGGAGACAGCCAGAAAGGGGGAACCCCCACACATCCATGCCTGCAGCCCACTGCGTTGAGGAGGAAGAACATTGGGGAGTTCTGCACGAGGCAGATCCGATACAAGCAGCTAACCAGGACAACAGGCAGCAACACAGGCAGACTGTCTGGGTCAATGGAAAGGTAGCCAATGGGCTACGTGATACTGGGGCCACGATGACACTGCTACAGAAGAAACTCATCCCAGAGAGCCAGCACACCGGAGACACCGTAGCCGTAAGAGTAGCGGGAGGCACCGTCTTCCGGCTACCCATTGCCCGGGTTCACCTGGATTGGGGGGTTGGTTTGGGACATGGGAATGTGGGGGTGATGAAGGATTTGCCAGCAGATGTACTACTGGGGAATGATTTGGCCCCCCTTGTTTTTGCGTACGCCCAGATGTGTCCCGCTGAAGCCCACACAGTGACTACCTGTGCCCCAACCCGCGTTGCTGGAACCAACTCGCTTGCGGCTGAGACCCGGGTAAGACTACCTTCCCCGACATGTACTGTAGATCCGGCACAATATCAGTCTAAAATCGGAATGTGACAAGTTGGCCAGTGAGAAATCAGAGATGAAACGACACTATGTCATGTATTATGAGATGTCCCGTGGCCTGAACATTGAAATGCACAAACAGGCTGAAATTGTCAAAAGATTAAATGGGATTTGCATCCAGGAGGTGCCTTATCTGTCCCAAGAGCATCAGCAACAGGTTTTGGGAGCCATTGAGAGAGCAAAACAAGTGACTGTTCCAGAACTGAATTCCATTATTCACCTTCACCATCAGCTACCGACCTGGTAAGCCAAATGGCAATGCTGATGGTTTATCCCAGCAAACAGACGTCATCCCGGCCTCCTAGTTCCGGACATCCCCAAGTTGACCCGAAAAGGATCAAGCCGGGTCTGCCGGAGTGTTCCACAAGGAGGGAGCCATGTAACAGGAGTCACTTTTGGGCACAGGTTGAGCCAGGAAATAAAGAGACATATATTGGATTGTTTTAACATGGACAGTAATCTACCATATATTCTTTAAATGTCTGTAAAGGATATTGCGACCCAACCAGTCAATACTGACTCTTTTCTATGATTAGCCCTGACTAGTGACATGCTAATTGAGTCAGGGCCTGGAAGACATTTCATTGTCCTTGTGTAAAGGTGTTAATCCAGGTCTGCTCCCAGACCTCTAATTATGTATGTTAAAAACTGTTTATGTGTGGAATGTACTTGTCGGAGACAGAGCGTCTGTCTGGGGATGTGGATTGGAAGGAGATCATTGTGTGATGTGTGGGTGGGGAGTTGATTGTTCCTTTAATGCCTTGTACTGTATATAAGACTGAAAGAAACCATTAAAGTTGTCATTACATTTGAAACCAGAAGCACAGAGCTGTGTGTCTCGTGTCTGGGGGGAATTCCTATGGATCGGGTCCTGTTGGTTGGAGTGTCGATAAGCTGTCGTGGATGGGATGGAAGGTCGTAAACGGTGGTGACCGTTACAGTGTAATTGTCGCAAACCACCATTTCTGGCTTAATCTGGCGTGGCGTCAACCACCTCTGAGCCTGCCCCTGCAGAGCTGACAGAACCTCTGCCGCAGTGTGGCTCCTGTCCCCCCAAGCACACCAGCTCAAGCACCGCATGGCATCTTTTTGCCTGCGTACACACCTTACCGCGGACCGCCCTGTCCAGTGAGGCATGGACATTGCCTTCCACATGCCGGAGAGAGACGAAATGGCCTTGCGTGAGAAATAGTGGTGTTTGGGAACCTGCCACTGAGGTACCGCACATTCTACAAACTCATGGAAGGGGGCAGAGTCTACCAACTGAAAAGGCAGCAGTCGAAGTGCTAGCAATTTAGCTAAGCTAGCATTTAACCACTGGGCATGTGGATGGTTGGGAGAGAACTTCTTTCGGCGCTGCAGCAGATGGGGCAGGGAAATTTGCCTGGTACAATCTGACATCGGTGTACCGATAGTAGATTGCCGCAAGTACTTGGCTGTGACACACCTAATTCTACACCTTCAGTCCCATCAGTGCAGGCTTCAGAGAGGACTGAGGGTATAGTTGGGTTGGAGATCCCAGCTGATGAGGGGCAAGGGGAGGTCTGCTTTGTTCTTTGGTGTGGGTCTTTGAGGTACGCTTGCCTGGCAGGTCGACATATGTCTGGTCAAGCATGTGGTGCCCAAGCGGGTGATGTTTTGGCCACGCAAGATACGCTTGCGACATATGTTAGAAATAGCAGCGGTGCGATCTGATGCACTTGTCTCAAAGACCCACACCAACGAACTTTTGGAATAACGCCCTGCACATGTGGAGCTCAGCGGTGTGATGCAGTCGGTGTGCTGCCCTTAAGCTGGCCCCTGGAGGGCATCCTGCCGCGTTGGAGATGTGCCTCCTCCTCCTCTTCTCTCCTATCAGGCACCCACGTGGAGTCAGTGACCTCATCATCCCTTCCCTCCTCATCACTTTAGCAAACCTGGCAGTATGCTGCAGGTGGGGGAACATGACTGCCAGATTGCTGTCCTTCTTGGGCACCCCCTCTCTCTGGGCTCACGTTACTGCCTTCCTCTAGCTGGGTACCATCATCGGAGCCTTCAAAACGCTGCGCATCCTCCTGCAGCATATACCCAACACTGTGGTCAAACATTTCGGGGGACTCCTCAGGAGGACATGGTGGGGCTAGGGAAGGAGTGACTGATGCCATTGAGCAGAGGGAAGAGGCCACGTAGGCAGCTGTTTTGCCAAAGTACCTTGAGTCTGGGTGAGAGAGGATGAGGACGGCTTGGTCATCCACTCTACCAAGTGTTCGGCATGTTGCAGCTCAACACGGCCAGCTGCTGAAAAAAGGACAAGCGTGTCCCACGGGCCACGTGCTGATGAGGATGCACCGTGTCCACGACCAGCACTGTTGCCTCTAGACGCAGTGCGTGCTTGCCCTCTTTTATCAGCTCGTGACTCTCTGCCTCTCCTTGTTGTCCTTCCAGACATACTAATGGCCTGCAGGGAGATGTAGCTGCACAAATACTGATAATACTTGCAGATCCCTGCCTGTGGTATTAATATGAGAACACCAGCAATTGTATTCACGTAGCTTTTAGGTGCACACTGTGCAGAGGACACAGTACACCAAGTAAAAATACTTACAGATCCCTGACTGTGGTATTAATATGAGAACACCAGCAATTGTATTCACGTAGCTTTAGGTGCACACTGTGCAAAGGACATAGTACACCAAGTGAAAATACTTGTAGATCCCTGCCTGTGGTATTAATATGAGAACACCAGCAATTGTATTCACGTAGCTTTTAGGTGCACACTGTGCAGAGGACACAGTACACCAAGTGAAAATACTTGCAGATCTCTGACTGTGGTATTAATATGAGAACACCAGCAATTGTATTCACGTAGCTTTAGGTTAAGGTGACCAGGTTTTTTTAAATGAAATCCGGGGACATATTTTTTTTTTTACTAGTAATGGCAGCAATCGGTGACTCTCTGCCCATCGCCGCAGCCGTCTGCCTCAAAGCCTGTCAAATCTTACTCTCCAGGCCCCGGCTACTACTAGGTAGTGATGTGCAGAACTGACGAATAGTTCCCGGCGAACATCGCTTGTTCGCGTTCGCCGCCGCGGGCGAACATATGCGATGTTTGACCCGCCTCCTATTGACTAACATTGAGCAAACTTTGACCATCTACCTCACAGTCAGCAGACACATTCCAGCCAATCAGCAGCATACCCTCCCTCCCTGACCCTCCCACCTCTAATGCGGCATCCATTTTAGATTCATTCTGAACCTGCATTCTTAGTGATAGGAGGGACAGTGTTGCTGCTGCTGATTTTGTAGGGAAAGCGATAGCTAGGCCAGTGTACTCCAGTCCTGAAAGACTCATCTGATCTCTGCTGTTATAACAGCACCCCAAATAGCCCTTGTTAGGGCCAATCAATCAGTCTGCTTTTTTTTTTCTCTGTAATCTGTGCTGCGTGGT
The DNA here is from genome assembly GCF_905171775.1 of Rana temporaria. Taxonomy (NCBI): domain Eukaryota; kingdom Metazoa; phylum Chordata; class Amphibia; order Anura; family Ranidae; genus Rana; species Rana temporaria. The sequence goes on along the minus strand of NC_053494.1, from coordinate 224,626,388 downwards.
TTACAGAGAGAGAGAGAGAGAGAGAGTGTAATTTTTTGGAGTTAGGCAGGCTAGTCAGTTAATGTTACAGTGTGTAGAGGATATATATACATCCCAGGAGTTGTACATATATTTATACACTGTATAGTTTAGTTAGATTAGAGGTACAGGGTGCTGTGTAATATAAAGGGGTCCAGTGGTGCAGGGTGCTATGTAAAGGGGCCCAGAGCTGTGGGGTGCTGTGTAATGTAAGGGGCCCAGTGGTGCAAGCTGCTGTGTAATATAAAGTGGACCAGTGGTGCAAGCTGCTGTGTAATATAAAGGGGTCTAGTGGTGCTGGGTGCTATATAGAAGGGCCCAGAGCTGTGGGGTGCTGTGTAATGTAAGGGGCCCAGGCTCACAGGGTAAACTGTGCCCACCTGCCTGCCAGTGCCACATCTCATCTATTTTGTGTTGGCACAGTTGATAAGATATAAAAACAAAATTCACTGCAATACTAAATAGTAGTCTTTTGTCTGCCAGGGTGTCTTTGCCTCACAGGGTAAACTGTGCCCACCTGCCTGCCAGTGCCACATCTCATCTATATTGTGTTGGCACAGTTGATAAGTGTGATGCAATTGCCTATATGTCTCAGTTTAATTCTCCCTGCTTGCCCTGTGTGATTCTGTCCTCGGCTAACAGGTTATTGAAGTGCTAATGTCCCCTCACTATTTCTAAAGGTTAATTGATCTATTGTGTTGTGTGAAGGAGATCTGTGTTTAAGGGGCTTGTGTTAATTATTCTGATTGCTCCATTGTGGTAATTATCTCTCTATATGCGGGGTCGAGCCGTCTAGTTAATGTATTCAGTACAACTAGTAATCAGCGTCATTTATGTCATTGTCTAAAGAAAATGTGTTTTCACCATCGGCTCCGTCGTGTCTGCCTAATCATCCGTATGGAAGCCCCAGTGTGAGGGGGGGCGGAGATTTGTCATTGTAACAGTTTTGGAAATTACATATAAGCTGTGTGTTATAACATTAAAGGCTGTCTTGTTCTAGCAGTAAGCCTGGACTAATGTGTGGCTTAATGGGCGATCTTAGGAATATTCCTCCTAGTGGAATATTGGGTGACGTTCTTATGGAAGAAGGGAATCTTTGACGGGGATATCATACAAATACCGTCACAATTGGTTGGCAGCAGTGGGATTTTCCCTTCTACTCTCCTTTACACCCGGATTCCAAGCAGACACTGGAAGAACTACTGGAAGTTCGTGGAAGGATTGCTAGCAACAAAACCAAGCGGGTCATCATAGCAGAATCAATGGAGATAGACCAGGAGGACGGGATTGCAGCAACGCCAGCAGTACAAGAGATGGAGACACCAGTGATTCAGGAGGAGGAATCGCCAGCCAACAAGCTAATGAGAGAGAAGCTAGCATGGTTCGGCCCGAACCCAACGACGGATGTGGTGCTGAAAGTGATGGACCTGTTAGCGAAGGAGGCTAAACAAATAAGACGCAGAACTACAGAAGGCTAAACAAATAAGAGACGCAGAACTACAGAAGGCTAAACAAATAAGAGACGCAGAACTACAGGAGGCTAAACAAATAAGAGACGCAGAACTACAGTTAAAACTGGCAGCAGTCCAACAAGCAGCCGCACATTCTCCAAACAGTGAGTACAGCACAGCAGACGCAAGGAAGATTCCGTTTAGCGCTTTTAAAGCTTTTGATGAAAAGGACTGTGAGATTGATAACTACCTGGCAGATTTTGAGCGACAATGTAACCTGCACCGAATAGCTAGAGGAGAGTGGGTTTCAATATTGTCAGGCAAACTGTCAGGCAAAGCTTCTGATGCTTTCCGGACCGTGCCAGATCAGGATATCCATAGCTACGCCCGGGTTAAAGAAGCGCTCCTGGCTCGTTATGCAGTAACCCCAGAGTCCCACCGACAGAAGTTCAGGGACTCACGCAAAACCACGGAAGACTCTTACGCGGAATGGGCATGCCAGTTATCCCTGTCGGCCTCTAACTGGGTTAACAGCAGCCAGGCCACCACCGCAGAGGACATTTTGCAACTAATGCTCCTGGAGCAATTTTACAATCACATCCAGACAGATGTCAAAGATTGGGTGAGAGATCGCAGGCCCATGACTCTACCAGAGGCCGCGAAGTTGGCGGATGAATATGCGGATACTCGCAAGACAAACCAGGTCACACCACGGGTACAACCTCCACGACCAACGGCACCCTCACACCCACCAGCCGCTAGATACCAACCTCCTAACAGACCGATGACATCTAGCCCTCGCTATCCACGCCAGGAGGACAACGAACAACGCTGCTTCCGGTGCAAACAGCTGGGTCACTTCAAGCAGAATTGCCCCATGAATGACAACACCAGGTCAAATTGGTCTCAACCTGAGTAACGCCCACCAGCAGCAGCCCATTGTGTAGACTCGGCTTGGGATCCCCAGGAGCTGGGTCAGGAAGAACCATTGGGCACCCCTTACGAAGCCCTCATGGTACAATCTGTTATTACGGACAACAGGGAACACCATTGTCAGCTGGTCATGGGCGACAGCCCTGAGCCGGAGGGGCCCTGGAGGGAGCTGGGCAGAAAGAGGCACCGCCGGCAACCCCCAAGAAGAAGAGGTCCTGGAAGCCATATAACAAGCTGACCTGGGAGGATAAGAAGCGACTGGAGGAGAGGGAGTCGCAGCGGGCGTCCCAGATGCGGGCCGAGATGTTCGCCAAGGGCCCACCGGTGGCCCCTTACACCACCACCCAGTTCCTGATGATGAAGGACCACGTGGAGAGCCTGCAGGACATGAGAAAGCAGGAGCTGATCCGTGAGTACATAGAGCTGGAGGAGTGCATAAGCCGCATGGAGGAGGAGAACAAATACCTGAGGTCACAGCAGGCTGACCCCCCCAGGCTCCATGAACTGGAGATGGAGCTGGAGAAGCTCAAAGAGGAGAACTGGCGGCTGCGGAGGGAGCAGAGGGTGGCTGACCCTATGGGGCACTGAATCAAACCCCCCCCCCGGACTCTGAGCACCAGTGCTACAGCATTTCAACAAATATAACTTTTTCTTTTTATGAATCTCCTGGGATTGTCACTTCAGAGCCATAACCTGCCCCTCCCATAGCGGGACACCTAGATGGCGGCGCACAGACCCATTCGCCGTCTTCACACTGACTTCTGGTGACTTTGCAGATCGCACAAAGACTTGGGGACTGACCGGCGTGTGATCTGACGACCCGGTGGCATACCTGAGTCTGAAGCAGTTGCCAAGGGAGGTCAGTCACGCCAAACGGAGTTAACCTCGGACTAAAAGCTCTGAACCCGTCAACCCTTCTGGACCAGGGAAGGTCCAACCGGGTTTGCCGGAGCAGGGAGAAAAAGGGGGGCCATTGTGATGCAATTGCCTATATGTCTCAGTTTAATTCTCCCTGCTTGCCCTGTGTGATTCTGTCCTCGGCTAACAGGTTATTGAAGTGCTAATGTCCCCTCACTATTTCTAAAGGTTAATTGATCTATTGTGTTGTGTGAAGGAGATCTGTGTTTAAGGGGCTTGTGTTAATTATTCTGATTGCTCCATTGTGGTAATTATCTCTCTATATGTGGGGTCGAGCCATCTAGTTAATGTATTCAGTACAATTAGTAATCGGCGTCATTTATGTCATTGTCTAAAGAAAATGTGTTTTCAGCATCGGCTCCGTCGTGTCTGCCTAATCATCCGTATGGAAGCCCCAGTGTGAGGGGGGGCGGAGATTTGTCATTGTAAGGCCCCATACTCACGAGCAAACATGTCTGCTGAAACTGGCCCGCAGGCCAGTTTCAGCAGACATGTTTGGTCGTGTGTGGGCGCGAGCGGGCCGAATTCCAGCAAACATTTGCCCGCCGGGCCTTTTCCCAGCAGACAAATATTCCTGGACTTGTTTTAAAACAGTCCGCTGGAATTCAGCCCGCTCGGACATGTACGGTCGTCAGTACAGACCTACCGTACATGTCCAGGCGCCCGCCGTCCCTCGCATGCGTCGAATGACTTCGACGCATGCGTGGAAGCATTTTAAAGGCGGGCCGCCCACGTCGCCGCGTCATTGTCGCGGCGACACCGCGTCATCGACGCGGCGACACCGCGGACACGCCCCGCGTATTGTTTACGCGCGGACTTCTGTACGATGGTGTGTACAACCATCGTACAGAAGCCCTCTGGCAGACATGTATGGTGGAAACGGTCCGACGGACCGCTTTCACCATACATGTTTGTCCGTGTGTACCCGGCCTAACAGTTTTGGAAATTACATATAAGCTCTGTGTGTTATAACATTAAAGTCTGTCTTGTTCTAGCAGTAAGCCTGGACTAATGTGTGGCTTAATGGGCGATCTCAGGAATATTCCTCCTAGTGGAATATTGGGTGACGTTCTTATGGAAGAAGGGAATCTTTGACGGGGATATCATACAAATACCGTCACAATAAGATATAAAAACAAAATTCGCTGCAATACTAAATAGTAGTCTTTTGTCTGCCAGGGTGTCTTTGCCTCACAGGGTAAATTGTGCCCACCTGCCAGTGCCACATCTCATATCTGGTGGCACAGTAGCTTGCACGCATAGTACAACTAAACTAATCTAAAAAAAAAGGCTGGCAGAGGCAGGCCACCCCGCAGGGGCCGTCGTGGTGCTGTGATTCCCTTTGGCCCTAGAATAATGCCCAGTGTTCAGAGGCCACGTACCCTGAACTCAAAAAGTTCTGAGGACATAGTTGACTGGCTAACACAGGACACCCAATCTTCTACAGCTTCCGCTTGGAACCTTGACGCACCATCCTCCTCCAGCTCAGCTTCGGGCACCTCTCAAGTTACCACTCGCCCGCATGCCGCCACCACCAACACTAGCATCACAGCTGCTTCACTGGATCTGACAGAGAAGTTAATTGAACAATAGGTGGAAGAAATGAGTGATGTGCAACCATTATTGCCAGAGGATGTAGATAAAAGGGATATGACTCAGTCAGGCAGCATTACACACATGGGCGTATGGTGTGATGATGATGTACCCGCTGCTGCTTTCTTTGCTGAGTTGTCAGATACAAGTGAAGCGGTTGATGATGACGATGTGTCCGTGGATGTCACGTGGGTGCCCGCTCGAAGAGAAGAAGAACAAGGGGAAAGTTCAGATGGGGAGACAGAGAGGAGGAGGAGACGAGTTAGAAGCAGGGGGAGGTCGTCGCAGGGAGCTAGTGGCACAGTCAGACAGCATGTATCGGCACCCGGGGTCAGCCAGACAGCACGCCAATCAACGCATGCTGTTGCCACCACCAGAATACCGTCATTGCAAAGCTCAGCAGTGTGGCATTTTTTTTGTGTGTCTGCCTCTGATAACAGTGATGCCATTTGCAACCTGTGCCAAAAGAAACTGAGTCATGGGAAATCCAACACCCACCTAGGTACAACTGCTTTGCAAAGGCACATGATCGCACATCACAAACGCCTATGGGATCAACACATGATGAAGAGTACAAGCAGCACACAAGCCACCATCCTCCTCCTGGTGCAGCATCTTCAGTCACATCAACCACTGCTGTCCTCCTTGCCCCCTCTCAACCATCCGCCACTCCATCTCTCACCTTGAGCAGTTCCTGCTCATCTGCCCACAGTCAGGTGTCTGTCAAGGACATGTTTGAGCATAAGAAGCCAATGTCACAGAGTCACCCCCTTGCCCGGCGTTTGACAGCTGGCTTGTCGGAACTCTTAGCCCGCCAGCTTTTACCATACAAGCTGGTGGAGTCTGAGGCCTTCAAAAATTTGTAGCTATTGGGACACCGCAGTGGAAGGTACCCGGCCAAAATTTATTTTCACAAAAGGCAATCCCCAACCTGTACTCTATTGTGCAAAAGGAAGTCATGGCATCCCTGGCACACAGTGTTGGGGCAAGGGTCCATCTGACCACTGATACCTAGTCTGCAAAGCATGGTCAGGGCTGGTATATCACCTACACTGCGCATTGGGTAAACCTGCTGACGGCTGACAAGCATGTAATGCGTGGCTCTGCAGAGGAGTTGGTGACACCGCCACGACTTGCAGGAGGTCTGCTGCCACCTCCTCTACTCCTCCATCCTCTTCTATAACCTCCTCGGGTGAGTCCTCTTCTGCTGCTGCGTTTTGCTCCACATCAACTGCACCCCCCCAGCTCCCCAGGGGCTATTCCACATCCCGGATACGACAGTGTCACGCCGTCTTGGGGTTGACTTGCCTGAAAGCAGAGAGTCACAGCGGACCAGCACTCCTGTCCGCCCTGAACACACAGGTGGATCAGTGGCTGACTCCGCACCAACTGGAGATCGGCAAAGTGGTGTGTGACAACGGAAGCAATTTGTTGGCGGCATTGAATTTGGGCAAGTTGACACATGTCCCATGCATGGCACATGTGATGAATCTGATTGTACAACGCTTTGTGCATAAGTACCCAGACTTACAGGAAGTCCTCAAGCAGGCCAGGAAGGTGTGTGGCCATTTCAGGCGTTCCTACATGGCCATGGCGCACTTTTCAGATATCCAGCAGCGAAACAACATGCCAGTGAGGCGCTTGATTTGCGACAGCCCGACACGTTGGAATTCAACACTCCTAATGTTCGACCGCCTGCTCCAACAAGAAAAAGCCGTCAACGAGTATTTGTATGACCGGGGTGCTAGGACAGCCTCTGCGCAGCTGGGAATTTTTTTGCCACGTTACTGGACGCTCATGCGCAATGCCTGTAGGCTCATGCGTCCTTTTGAGGAGGTGACAAACCTAGTCAGTCGCACTGAAGGCAGCATCAGCGACATCATCCCATTTGTTTTTTTCCTGGAACGTGCGCTGCGAAGAGTGCTGGATCAGGCCGTAGATGAGCGTGAAGAGAAAGAGTTGTGGTCACCACCAGAAACAGCCTTATCAGCATCGCTAGCTGGACCTGCAGCAACGCTGGAAGAGGAGTCTGAGGAAGAGGAGTCAGAGGAGGAATGTGGCTTTGAGGAGGAGGAGGAAGACCAGGGCTCGAGTCCTGCGGGAACGCGTGGGAACGACGTCCCTGCACTTTTTTCACAGCAGGAACGCCCGTTCCCATTGCAGGACTCGAGCAGAGAATAGGTGGGAATGCAGTGTTTACTAAGTGAGGGGCGGCACACACTGGGGGGTGTCAGGCCGGCGCCCCCCTCCGATTGAAGCGGAGACTGCAGGCAGGTTAAGCAGCGGAGTGGCAGGCGCCCCCCCCCCCGCGCGAAGAGACAGCGAGGCTGAGCGGGCGGGCGGATTCAGAGACAGCGGGCGGGATTAGGCAGCGGCGCGCAATTTTTAGAAAACACACGGAGAAAAGAGCCTGAGGTAGTGTGGCTTTGCGGGGGTGCGAACCGCACTGTAGTGACACCCAGCCGTCAGATCCCTCCCTGCTCTCCCCTACACAGGGGGAGGGGATCCGACAGGTTCATGAGTGCTGTCTGGCATGTCCCGATTATCTCAGGTACATAAGGGCTACTGAATGGGGGGGGGTATGTACTGAATGGGGGGGAATCTGTACTGAATGGGGGGGGGGAGAATCTGAACTGAATGTGGGGGGGGGGGTATGTACTGAATGGGGGGGGAGAATCTGTACTGAAGGGGGGGGGAGAATCTGTACTGAAAGGGGGGGATCTGTACTGAATGGGGGGGGGGGTCTACTGTAGGGGGGTGGGTCTGTACTGAATGGGGGGTGTCTGCACTGTAGGGGGTATGTGTAACATGCAGGGGGTCCATAACTGTTAGGGGGGTGTCTGTGTAACATATAGGCGTCCAGAGGTGCAGGGTGCTGTGTAATGTAAAAGGGTCCAGAGGGACAAGGACTGTGTAATGTAAAGGGGTCCAGAGGGACAAGGACTGTGTAATGTAAAGGGGTTCAGAGGTGCAGGGGGTTGTGTAATGTAAAGGGCCCAGAGGTGCAGGGTGCTGTGTAATGTAAAGGGCCCAGAGGTGCAGGGGGCTGTGTAATGTAAAGGGGTCCAGAGGTGCAGGGTGCTGTGTAATGTAAAGGGCCCAGAAGTGCAAGGTGCTGTGTAATGTAAAGGGGCCCAGAGGTGCAGGGTGCTGTGTAATGTAAAGGGCCCAGAGGTGCAGGGGGCTGTGTAATGTAAAGGGGCCCAGAGGTGCAGGGTGCTGTGTAATGTAAAGGGGTCCAGAGGTGCAAGGTGCTGTGTAATGTAAAGGGGCCCAGATGTGCAGGGGGTTGTGTAATGTAAAGGGCCCAGAGGTGCAGGGTGCTGTGTAATGTAAAGGGCCCAGAGGTGCAGGGGGCTGTGTAATGTAAAGGGGTCCAGAGGTGCAGGGTGCTGTGTAATGTAAAGGGCCCAGAAGTGCAAGGTGCTGTGTAATGTAAAGGGGCCCAGAGGTGCAGGGTGCTGTGTAATGTAAAGGGCCCAGAGGTGCAGGGGGCTGTGTAATGTAAAGGGGCCCAGAGGTGCAGGGTGCTGTGTAATGTAAAGGGGTCCAGAGGTGCAAGGTGCTGTGTAATGTAAAGGGGCCCAGAGGTGCAGGGGGTTGTGTAATGTAAAGGGCCCAGAGGTGCAGGGTACTGTGTAATGTAAAGGGGTCCAGAGGTGCAGTTGTGGAGACCTAACCTACCTAAGACAGTGTTGTATCACAGTGGCTTAGCTATGTTAACTGTCTGATGTTTTTGTTTCTTGGGGGGGGGGGTAACTGACTCGCCTGCCTGCTCTATCTAACTCAATTGAAATGACTCTCTGAGTGAGTGAGAGAGAGACTTGTAAAGCGCAACACATGCGAACTGAATCGCCTCTGGGCGCTGTATCCATTCCATGGGTAAGGAACCCCCTGACCTCAGAAGAGATGGGTTTTAATCTTTCTCGTGAAGGCCAAGTGGTCCCACTCCAGTCTCTCTCTCTCTCTCTCTCTCTCTCTCTCTCTCTCTCTCTCTCTCTCTCTCTCTCTCTCTCTCTCTGTGTATGCCGCAGTGAATTATGGGCCATGGCGCGCCACTCGAATTTGGCACGATTGGCCCATAACGTTGACAATTGGCCCAACGAGCGAATATACGATGTTCGAGTCGAACACAAAGCTCACCCCTTTTCATGACATGCAGAGGTCCAATCAAAATGTTTATGAAGCTGGAGTAACAGATGAAGCCGCCTCCTTCTTCCTCAGATGAAATGTCTATCAATAGTAGAGATGTAACGACTGCATCTATTATGATATAGGCATATAGGGCCGGATTCAGGTAGCTGGGCGCATCTTTGTGCACGTAACTCTGAGAGGCAAGAGCAGTATTCACAAAGCACTCGCTCCCAACGTTGCGCCGGCGTAACGTAAATGGGCCGGCATAAGCCCGCCTAATTCAAAGTAGGAAGGTATCGGGCGTGATACATTTAAATTAACCGTGACCTAATGCAAATGAAGGGCCGAACGAACGAATCGCGTCGCATTTACTCCCAAGATACGACGGCTCAATGCCTATGACGTAAACGTAACCTACGCCCAGCCCCATTCACGTACGACTTACGTAAACGACGTAAAATCCGACGGCTGTTCCGTCGTCCATACCTTTGCATGGGATGCGCCTCCTATAGGTGGAATAACTTTACGCCGGACGTATGCCTTGCGTAAACAGCGTATACTACTGCGACGGGCGCAAGTACGTTTGTGAATGGGCGTATCTCGGTCATTTGCATATTTGACACGTAAATCAATGGAAGCGCCCCTTGCGGCCAGCGTAAATATGCGCACAAGATACGACGGCGTAGGAGACTTACATCGGTCGGATGGAGCCAAAATTCAGGAATATTTTATTTCAAGAATCGGGCGCATAGATACGACGGCACAACAGTGCACTTACGCGGCGTAAGTGCTCTCTGAATCCGGGCCATAATATATATAAAACAGTAGTATATACATAAATAGTAGTAAATCTATAAATCGTTTTATTTAACCACTTGCTTACTGGGCACATAAACCCCCTTCGTTCCCAGGCGAAATTTCAGCTTCCGGCACTGCGTCGCTTTAACTGACATTTGCGCGGTCGTGCGACGTGGCTCCCAAACAAAATTGACGTCCTTTTTTCCCCACAAATAGAGCTTTCTTTTGGTGACATTTGATCACCTCTGCCGTTTTTATTTTTTTGTGCTATAAACAAAAAAGAGCGACAATTTAAAAAATATATATTTTTTTTTTACTTGTTGCTATAATAAATATCCCAATTTTTTTTTTTTAAATATTTTTTTTCTCAGTTAAGGCCGTATTTTTCGACGTATTTTTGTAAAAAAAAAAAAAAAGAAAATCGCAATAAGCGACTGGTTTGCGCAAAAGTTATAGCGCCTACAAAATGGGAAACAGAATTATGTTTTTTTCATTATTTTTTTTTTTACTAGTAATGGCGGCGATCTGCGATTTTTTATTGGGACTGCGATATTGGGGCGGACGTATCGGACACTTTCGACACAAATTTGGGACCATTCACATTTATACAGCGATCAGTGCTATAAAAATGCACTAATTACTGTATAAATGTGACTGGCAGGGAAGGGGTTAACACTAGGGGGTGAGGAAGGGGTTAAATGTGTAGCCTGGGTGTGTTCTAACTGTGTGGGGGGTGACTGGGGGAGGTGACCGATCTGTGTCTCTATGTACAAGGGACACAGATCGGTCTCCTCTCCCTGACAGGACGTGGAGCTCTGTGTTTACACCCCATCATTACACACAGAGCTCCACGTCCTGCTGTGTTCCCGACGATCGCGTGTACTCGGCGGACATCGCGGCCCCCAGGTACACGCATCGGCTCCCCAGCGATGTGGCAGCACAGTGGTTACCCGCTGCGCGCCCCCCAGTGGCGCTCGAGGGTAATGCATTTCAAATGACGTCCAGTTGGCATCTGAGAGCCGTGCGGTTGACGTCTTTTGTCAATAGCGCGGGTCTCAAGTGGTTAATTTCTTAAACAAAAAACAATACAAGTCATGATAACACATCCATATATATTGGTAAAATGACACGATCCCATCACCTTGCATAGCAAAACCAAAGGAAAATTCTAGTAGTTATCACTATTATTGCCATTGTTTCTTAGCCCGAGTATCTCGTATGGGGAACATCCCTTCTATGAATCATTACCTCCCTCTATATTAGATGCCGTGTATGATTTGTCCAACCACTTTGCCTAAACGTCGTCATATTTACTAGGGCGACTCCTATTCCTATAGTTATCTCTATCCAATTGAAGATTATTATTTATCAATTGTTTCCAATATATAAGCGTAGGGCGATGAGGCTTCTTCCAATCAAATGCAATAGCTTTTGTTGCGTAAAATAATGTTGTATTGATAAATATTTACTGGGTCACTATGGGGGGTAATATCCTCTACCAAGCCCAGCAAACCGACATTGAATCCCGTACAAGAGCAGAGGTGATAGAATTTAATAGATACACCCAAAATGTGACTATATATGGGCAGGACCAGAAGATGTGTGAAATCTCCTCGAGACGCTCCGCACCTCCAACACTTAAGCCCTGTACACACGATCGGTTTGTCTAATGAAAATGGACCGATCGTGTGTGGGCCCCATCGGTTTGTTTTCCATCGGTGAAAAAAAATAGAACATGTTTTAAAATTTTCCTATGGATAAAAAAACGATCGTCTGTGTGGAAGTCCATCGGTCAAAAATCCACACATGCTCAGAATCAAGTCGACGCATGCTCGGAAGCATTGAACTTTATTTTTTTAACACGTCGTAGTGTTTTACGTCACCGCATTTGGACACGGTCTGATTTTTGACCGATGGTGTGTAGGCAAGACTGATGAAAGTCAGCTTCATCGGATATCTGACGAAAAAATCCATCGGATTAGATTCCATGAGATATCCGATCGTGTGTACAGGGCTTGAGAGGAAAATAAATAGTAGTAAATAATTTAGAAATCACACAATCTAATGAAGTATGGATTTCTTAGGACATTTCATATTTTAGGTTCTTATCTATACCAGGATATATAGTTGTTTCTTCCAGCTGTTATGGGGGAACAGAATATACGGAATGGGACTTACCTTCCTAGGCGGGAGGGTGGTCTAGGGATGATCAGCCCTGTAGTCTTTTTCTCTCTGATGTTTGTAAAGTACAATCTTGGTAATATGTTGGCAGAGAGACCGCCTGGGTGGGTTGGTATTTTCCAGTCCTGGTTTAGGCCCTTTCTGTGGGAAAATGGTGGGCCAGTGAAAAGCCTGAGGGTCAAGCATGACAAGCTCCCGGCTTATGTTGCCCCGTGTTTGAAAATGCTTCGGCAGTGGCAAGTAACGGCAGGAGAAGTCAGATCCCTTCCAAGGAAACTTCTTGAGAAGCGGATCATGAGCTTTGCTTTTTGCAAGCCACTGGCCCTAAGGTAGGGTGACCAGACATCCCCAGTTTCAGGGGACAGTCCCCGGATTGAGGATACTGTCCCCAGACCAAGTCTGTCCCCGGTTTTGTCCCCAGATAGGATTTGAACAGGGGCTGGGACAATTTCAAAGACAGTGCAGAATTAAGAATACAAATTTGGATTTACACCCCCCCCCCCCGCTCCGCCGCTCCTACTAGCTTAGGGGGGTGTATTTTTTTCCATTATCTGTGCCCCTTTCTGATGATCATGTGCTGCTCGAAGCGGAGGGAATATTTCTTCAGCACCGCTCGCATGTTCTTCTGCCTTGGCTCAAGTCCCGGCCAGCCGCCTGCTTATCTCCTCGCCTTCCCAGGTGGAGTGATCTTCCTCCACTCCCCACCCAGTAGTAGCCTGGGGCCGGAGAGTAAGAGTTGCCAGACTGTTAGTCGCTGATTGCCGCCATTACTAGTAAAAAAAAAAATGTCCCCGGATTTCATTTTAAAAATCTGGTCACCTTACCCTAAGGGATTGCCCAAGCCTGGTTTTGGGGGCGACTTTGCGATGAAATAATTTGGAGAGAATCCCAATGAAGTTTAGGGATCAGGCTTGGCTTGCCTTTCATGGGAAACTATATGTAAAATGCAACTTGAAGTTTCTTTCTATGAGTGATCGGGGTTAGGGTGAGGTCGGGAAGATTCAGGAACTTCAGAAGGACAGGTGGCAGCAGGAGGCCTGGATAAAGGCGTGGAGGAATATCAGGACTCTGTAGCTGCTGCCTGTTGATCTCGGGGTGTGCGGCTTTCTTTCTATTCTTGCTTCACTCCCCTAGATTTTCAGATCAAATATATTTTTGATAAAAGGCTCCATGCATGGTGACGGGATGTTCCTTAGTCTGGCTTCTCGTAGGGATTATGTTGTGTGCAATTTGGTTTTCACCGTTTATTTTGTTCTTTCTGTTTGTATTTATATTCAATTATTTTGTAAATATGTTTTACTTATTTATTATGGTTTTATTGTATATGTTGTTGTTTGTAAGATTTTCAATAAACAAAATTAACCCCTCATAATGGGCACAGCGGGTGTACAGACCCGGGAACTCAGCACAGGGATGGTGAGAACCTCTCATAATGGGGCACAGTGGGTGTACAGACCCGGGAACTCAGCACAGGGATGGTGGGAACCCCTCATAATGGGCACAGCGGGTGTACAGACCCGGCAACTCAGCACAGGGATGGTGGGAACCCCTCATAATGGGCACAGCGGGTGTAGAGACCCAGGAACTCAGCACAGGGATGGTGGGAACCCCTCATAATGGGCACAGCGGGTGTACAGACCCGCGAACTCAGCACAGGGATGGTGGGAAACTGCCATTCCACTCCTTGTCAGGGAGGGTGTGGTTGCTAGTTCCTTAGCTCCTGTGCTCCAGAGACCAGGGGCTGGAGTGACTTCTCTTCCCCAGGAGGGATGCTGGATCCTGGGGAGGAGCCGGGCGGGGCCCCCCTGGATAGGCCTGTGGAAGATTCTGGGCCTAGCCAAAGGCGAGATGAGTCCCTGTCAGCCTTTAGACAGAGGACTGTCAGCAAGCTGAAGCGGATTGAGAAGGAAGAGGAGAAATTGATGGTTTTGATGGCCGAATTCAGGAAAAAAAAGCAGATTTGTGCAAAAATGTACAGCAAGAAAAGACCGGCTCTGAGACCTGAGCTGAAGGACCTGGAACAAGCTGTAAGGAGGCAGAAGGATTTGCTGTATTCTCTGAAGGAGTAGAGCGGAATATTTAAAGAAAAATATAGGAATGAGGAGCGATTTAATCGCATGAGAAGAGGAGCCGCTTCATGCATGGAGTCAGCAGTGAGTGAGACGGTGGGCCCGGAGGATGAGCCCATCGGTTCAACACCTCGGGAATCTGCTGAGCCCTCAATGGCGGGGGCCTCTGTCCCTCTCCCTCCCCAGCAGTGTGGGACATCTCAGGAGGGTGAAGGTTCTGCCATGATGGAGTTTATCACCAGGCTGGAATCCCCTCCTGATGCAACTTCCCCGGATGATGATAAGATGGACACTGTCCCTGGCCCTGTGGAAGACAAACCTGTGCCCAGAGCGAGATCCACCATAAAGTCTGCAACAACTGGGAAGAAATCTGACCCCACTATCAGCCATGACATCGCTGCGGTGACAACACAGCAAGCAGGTGCAGGTGCAGGTACAGTGTGTGTGCAAGATGGTGTGAACTTTAATGACAACGCATCTGCTAATAACTGTCAGCATCAGTCTGCGGAAAGGTCCATGGACAATACAGTGACTTTGCCTGGACCAGGCACAGCGGCTGTACCTGCGAATGATGGAGGAGATGCTGGGTGCAGTAGTGCCACAACTCAGCAGAAGTCTGCATTGGACAGGACTGGAGCTGTGTGTACAGAGCGGGGGGAGGGGGTGGGTCCTGCCTCTGCTAATACAATCCCAGCTAAATCAGATGCTTTGCCGGCAGGTGTGACTGTGTCTAAGGACAGGACTGCAAGTACTGGGGGTGGAAGGAAATCCTATGCTGGTGTTGCTGCTGCAGGATCTGGGAAGGGGGAACAAGCAGGGAAGGAGCATGGGAATGGGTTGTCTTCCTCCCTGTTTAAAAGGAGGAATGTTGTGCAGCTGAGGTGGGAAGGCGGTGGAATCCCCCCACATAGGAGGGCGGTGGTGGATAAGATTCTGCAGATGGGGTTCACGCCCGCAGATATATTCGCCCTGATCAGTCCGGCAGGTTCCTATGAGTATGATTTGTCCTTTCTCCGCCCGGAGTCTTTGGACATTTTTTGGGAGAAATATGAACACGTGTGTAGGGGCCTGCCGGACTGGAAGGGGCTCATGCCCAAACTTGTCTCCCGCCAGCCAATCATTAAAGTGGTCACAATTCTGGTCCGTAATGAGTCCATACCACCGGGGGATCTATGTATATGGCTGAGGAGGTATGGAGACGTCCTGGGCCCCCTAAAGAAGATTCTGGATGACCGGGGAATATGGACGGGGGGATGGTCTGTACAGGTAAAACTAAAAGTCATTGATAATGTCGTCCAGCATCTGCCATCCTCAGCTTTCCTGGGGAGGGACAGGCTGACCATCTTCTATCCGGGCCAGCCAAAGCTCTGCAATAAATGTGGAGACAAAAGTCACCTTGCGTCCTCCTGTCCAGTGATGAAGTGCTCTCTGTGCCAGGGTATAGGACATCTGGCTAAGGATTGTAACATCATAAGGTGCAATCTGTGCAATGCAGTGGGACATCCTTATAGTCAGTGTCCTGAGGCAATGCACAATAAGCCTGAGCTCATGAGGGAGTTCTTCCGCCTGGACATGGAGGATGCTCGGAGCTCAACAGCTGGAGGGCCTGTGAGTCCATCTGAGTCTGTGCCAATTCCCAATGTGTCCGTGGTGCCCCAGACTGTGCCAATTCCCAATGTGTCCGTGGTGCCCCAGTCTGTGCCAATTCCCAATGTGTCTGTGGTGCCCCAGACTGTGCCAATTCCCAATGTGTCCGTGGTGCCCCAGACTGTGCCAATTCCCAATGTGTCCGTGTCTTCCCAGTCTGTAAGTAAGGTGTCAGTTGCAGAGAATGTGTCCAATCCTTCTGTGTCTTATAAAATTGCAGAGGCAGCAAGAGGTGCTGGTGCATCAGGTGCGGTGCCAGTCCCCCTCCCTCGATGCTGCAGGGTTCCTGTTAAGGATCGTGGGGTGCAGAGGAGTGGGGAGGATGGTGAAGAGGCTGGCCTGGTGGTAGATAAGGGAAGGGAGAGTGGAGGGGAGGATAGGTGTGGGGAGGCTGCTGACTCCGGGTTGTCCAAGGGTGATATGGAGTGGTTGGAGGATAAAAGGAGGAGAGGCAAAAAGGGAAAAAAAGGAGGTACAGTTACCTTAAGTCCTGAGGTTTTGCCTTTGGCGAATAAATTTACGGTACTGTCTGAGGATGACTATGAATGGGACTCGTTCAGTTCTGCATCCTCTATGGATGAAGAGTGCCAGGGTGCAACGAAGCGCGCTGGTTCTCCAGGGAGAGGGAGTAGCCAGGCTGAGAAACAGCCTCAGCCACCTTAATGGCAGTTCCCACTCACTTTATATAAAAGGCGACATGCATGGTGATGCTCTTTAGTCTGGCTCTCCCGTAGGGATTATGTTGTGCGCAATTTGGTTTGCACCGTTTATTATGTTCTTGTGTTTGTTTCTGTTTTGTATAGTCATATTCAATTGTTTTGTAAATATGTTTTATTTATTATGGTTTTATTGGATATAAGTTGTTGTTTGTAAGATTTTTTCAATAAACAAAATTAACCCCTCATAATGGGCACAGCGGGTGTACAGACCCGGGAACTCAGCACAGGGATGGTGGGAACCCCTCATAATGGGCACAGCAGGTGTACAGACCCGGGAACTCAGCACAGGGATGGTGGGAACCCCTCATAATGGGGCACAGCGGGTGTACAGACCCGGGAACTCAGCACAGGGATGGTGGGAACCCCTCATAATGGGGCACAGCGGGTGTACAGACCCGGGAACTCAGCACAGGGATGGTGGGAAACTGCCATTCCACTCCTTGTCAGTGAAGGGTGTGGTTGCTGGTTCCTTTGCTCCTGTGCTCCAGAGACCAGGGGCTGGAGTGGCTTCTCTGCCCCAGGAGGGATGCTGGATCCTGGGGAAGAGCCGGGCGGGGCCCCCCTGGATAGGCCTGTGGAAGATTCTGGGCCTACCCAAAGGAAAGATGAGTCCCTGTCAGCCTTCAGACAGAGGACTGTCAGTAAGTTGAAGCGGATTGAGAAGGAGGAGGAGAAATTGATGGTTTTGATGGACGAGTTCAGAAAGAAAAAACAGATCTGTGCTAAAGTATACAGTAAGAAAAGACCGGCTCTAAGGCCTGAGCTGAAGGACCTGGAACAAGCTGTAAGGAAGCAGAAAGAACTGGTGAGCTCTCTGAAGGAGAACAGCGGAATATTTAAAGAAAAATATAGTAATGAGGAGCGATTTAATCGCATGAGAAGAGGAGCCGCTTCATGCATGGAGGATGGGGAAGCCAGTGAGGAGATGCAGGTACAGGCAGGGTCGGCGGTGAGTGAGAAGGTGGGCCCGGAGGATGAGCCCATCAGTTCAACACCTCAGACATCCGCTGAGCCCCCACATCTCAGGAGGGTGAAGGTCCTGCCATGCTGGATTTCATAACCAAGTTGGAATCCCCTCCAGATGCGGTTTCCCCGGATGGTGATGTCAAAATGGACGCCGTTTCTAGTCCTGTGGAGAGAGCAAGATCCACCATGGAGTCTGCAGCAGCTGAGGGAAGCTCTGATCCCAGCCATAAAATCGCACAGGTGACAACCCAGCAAGCAGGTACAGTGTGTGTGCAGGATGGTGGTGGGAACTTTATTATTGACAATAAGCTTGCTGAGAGTTGTAGTGCTGCAGGCAGTCAGCCCATAGACAATGTACAGCATACACCTGATAAAAACTGCCAGTCTGCGGAGAGGTCCATGGACAATACAGTGACTTTGCCTGGACCAGGCACAGCGGCTGTACCTGCGAATGATGGAGGTGATGCTGGGTGCAGTGGTGCCACAACTCAGCAGAAGTCTGCATTGGACAGGACTGGAGCTGTGTGTACAGAGCGGGGGGAGGGGGTGGGTCCTGCCTCTGCTAATACAATCCCAGCTGAATCAGACGCTTTGCCGGCAGGTGTGACTGTGTCTAAGGACAGGACTGTGAATACTGGGGGTGTCAAAAAATCCTATGCTGGTGTTGCTGCTGCAGGATCTGGGAAGGGGGAACAAGCAGGGAAGGAGCATGGGAATGGGTTGTCTTCCTCCCTGTTTAAAAGGAGGAATGTTGTGCAGCTGAGGTGGGAAGGCGGTGGAATCCCCCCACATAGGAGGGCGGCGGTGGAATCCCCCCACACAGGAGGGCGGTGGTGGAATCCCCCCACATAGGAGGGCGGTGGAATCCCCCCACATAGGAGGGCGGTGGAATCCCCCCACATAGGAGGGCGGTGGTGGAATCCCCCACATAGGAGGGTGGTGGATTCCCCCCACATAGGAGGGCGGTGGTGGAATCCCCCCACATAGGAGGGCGGTGGTGGAATCCCCCACATAGGAGGGTGGTGGAATCCCCCCACATAGGAGGGTGGTGGAATCCCCCCACACAGGAGGGCGGTGGTGGAATCCCCCACATAGGAGGGCGGCAGTGGAATCCCCCCACATAGGAGGACGGTGGTGGATAAGATTCTACAGATGGGGTTCACGCCCGCAGATATCTTCGCCCTGATCAGTCCGGCAGGTTCCTATGAGTATGATTTGTCCTTTCTCCGCCCGGAGTCTTTGGACATATTTTGGGAGAAATATGAACACGTGTGTAGGGGCCTGCCGGACTGGAAGGGGCTCATGCCCAAACTTGTCTCCCGCCAGCCACTCATTAAAGTGGTCACGATTCTGGTCCGTAATGAGTCCATACCACCGGGGGATTTATGTATATGGCTGAGGAGGTATGGAGACGTCCTGGGCCCCCTAAAGAAGATTCTGGATGACCGGGGAATATGGACGGGGGGATGGTCTGCTCAGTTGAAACTAAAGATCATTGATCATGTCGTCCAGCATCTGCCATCCTCAGCTTTCCTGGGGAGGGACAGGCTGACCATCTTCTATCCGGGCCAGCCAAAGCTCTGCAATAAATGTGGAGACAAGAGTCACCTTGCGTCCTCCTGTCCAGTGATGAAGTGCTCTCTGTGCCAGGGTATAGGACATCTGGCTAAGGATTGTAACATCATAAGGTGCAATCTGTGCAATGCAGTGGGGCATCCTTATAGCCAGTGTCCTGAGGCAATGCACAATAAGCCTGAGCTCATGAGGGAGTTCTTCCGCCTGGACATGGAGGATGCTCGGAGCTCAACAGCTGGAGGGCCTGTGAGTCCATCTGAGTCTGTGCCAATTCCCAATGTGTCCGTGGTGCCCCAGACTGTGCCAATTCCCAATGTGTCCGTGGTGCCCCAGTCAGTGGTGTCCCAGTCTGTGCCAACACCCAATGTGCCCGTGTCTCCCCAGTCTGTGGTGCCCCAGTCTGTGCCAACACCCAATGTGCCCGTGTCTCCCCAGTCTGTGGTGCCCCAGTCTGTGCCAACACCCAATGTGCCCGTGTCTCCCCAGTCTGTGCGTTTACCTAGTGTGTCAGTGTCTTCTAAAATTTCAGAGGCAGCAAGAGGTGCTGGTGCATCAAGTGCAGTGCCAGTCCCCCTCCCTCGACGCTGCAGGGTTCCTGTTAAGGATCGTGGGGTGCAGAGGAGTGGGGAGGATGGTGAAGAGGCTGGCCTGGTGGTGGACAAGGGAAGGGAGTGTGGGGGGGAGGGGGGTGAAGGGTGTGGGGAGGCTGGTGACTCCAGTTTGTCCAAGGATGATATGGAGTGGTTGGAGGATAGGAGGAGGAGGGGCAAAAGGAAGAAAAAAAAAGGAGATACAGTTACCTTAAGTCCTGAGGTTTTGCCTTTGGCGAATAAATTTAAGGTGCTGTCTGATGTGGATGATGATGATGATGATGATGCTGATGATGAGGAATGGGACTCATTCAGTTCTGCATCCTCTATGGATGATGAGTGCCAGGGTGCAGCAAAGCGCGCTGGTTCTCCAGGGAGACGGAATAGTCAGGCTAAGAAACGGCTGCCTCAACTACCCTAATGGCAGTTCCCACTCCGTTAAAAGTGGCAACCATTAATGTTGCCAGCTTAAGATCAGTAAGTGCTCGTCATATGGCCTTATTTTTGCTCAGCGAGTTTGATGCTGACATTTTGTTTTTGCAAGAGACCCATCTGAGTAGTCTGGCCGATGTACATCTGGCAAAGAAGGAGTGGAGGCGTGGTCCCTCATTTTGGTCTCTTGCGGCCGAGCCTTACAGCGGGGTTGCGGTCTTTTTTTTTGTGGTATGGTAACGTGCCGGCGGGTAATTGAGGTAGAGATTGGGAGATGCATGGTCTTGGACGTCTCTGTGAAGGGGCAGGACCTGCGCCTGATTAACATCTATGGTCCCCAGACGAAGTGGGACAGGAAATGCCTCTTGACTATGGTATAAATACATACACCCTTATCTGCTAAGACCCACATTTTACTCAACTTTTACCTTAAATAAATAACTGAGACCACTACTGTAATCTTTGGAGTAAAAACTGGCCGTAGCAGCCTCCATTTATTTTTAAATAACCTTTTTTAAATATTAAAGCACATTAAATAACATTTCCACACATAAACATAAGTAAACCTGAAACACAATATTAACACTACTGGTGCTGGACTTTGCAGGCACATTAAACCATTTTAACCATCCAAAAACTTTTATGAGCACTGCGATACCTAAATCTGGTCTTAGGCCTCAAGCCGAAAACCTGACTCAGAGACGACCTTACCTGACCGCAGTGCCCCCATTAACCCCTTCCCAGCTACACCTTGGTAGACTGGACTACCAGCCCCTTCAGAACCCATACCACCTCTGGGTAATGGCATCCACTTTAGGGTACTTTCTTCTCCTGCAAAGTCCAAAACACCCGCCACCAGCACCCAAAGGTAACTCCTTACCTTTGGGCGCCCCTCCACACCCTCAACGCTCGCTGGATCCCGTCTTGCAGGCCCAACACCCACATGTCAATCCCCACGTCGGTCAAATGTACTCCATCTTTCAGCTGATACCTCCACATATCCACCTCCAGCTCAGGGTGTCTAACCACCAAGCCACCATTCCTGATCACAAACTTAGCCACGTCCCGATTGATCTTTCTCCTGGCCCTGTTCACGCCTTCCCACGATCTGGCCATCCGCCATGATGACCTGCCCACAATGTCGGACCATATCACTACCGTATCCGGGTAGGACATGCGAATTCGCAGAAAATCGAATTTGATGTCGCGTGCGACATCCAACATACTACGAATCCCAAGGTCGTTGCCCCCCGCATGTATCAATAAAACATCCGGCGGGCGATCCAACCGTGCAAACTTGTGCACTTCCGGCACCACCCTGCTCCACAACATCCCCGGGAACCCCAACCACCGCACCATCGCTTCCTGTCTTGGGATCCCCAGCTGTCGACCGTCCGGTCGCCTATCTGCTCTTGCCGCCCCCCTATGAACGAAGGAGTGGCCCATTATCCAGACCAGCCCTTGTCCCGCACCTGAAAGACAGCAAGTAAGAAAACCATCACAAATAAGTCCCATCGGGAGACGAACCCCATCCCCGACCCCAACATGTTCCCTTAACCAAAAAACCCCCGTTCCACTCCCACCAACATTGGAAGTGGCCCCTTAACTTTCTTGGGACGTATGTTAACCTGCACCCCCACTCACTCCTAATTCTACCATGAGCTGGGGCCTGACATATAGTCGAAACCTCCTAGACTCCCATCTGCCAATCCTCTTCACCAATTCCTCATCCAAGCCACAACGGGCCGCTTCCGTCGCAGCCCCAATCCGAAAAGAATGCGCCGAGAACTCCTGAGCCACAAGGCCCAAAGCCCCCAGGCACCGTCTAAACACCGTCACGAATTGATACCGCGACAACGCCGTACCATCCTCATGCAGCAAAAAAGACCCGCCCAACTCCGGCCGTACGTCCAAAAATTCCTGCACCACCCTAACAGGGCATAATTCCGACCCCTCAATAGGGAAAACTCGCACCACTTTTCCCTTCCCTTTCTGGTCCGTCTTGGACCGACGTAGTAACATTTTCACCCCTTCTCGCGTCCATGCCACATCACCGGCCAACATGCCACCCTGTACCGTCTTCGAGGGGCTAACCAATTCCCCTATTCGAAAAGCTCCAAAAAACGCCAACGCGAACGCCACCCTAAACAATAACACCTCAAACTGGGACGAACAAACTGTCCCCAACTTTCCCATAATACCCTTCAATATTTCAAACGACACTGGGCGCCGGGAATCCGCCCGACGCCCCTGTTTCCTGTAACCTTTAAGGGCCTGCCGGACACAAAAGTCCTTCGTAAAGTCCGGACACCCTTGCCACTTAAACAGAAAAGCCAAGCCGGCCAATTTTTTGTCCAACATGGACTGAGACACCCCGGCCTCCATGTTCCTGGCCAAGAAATAAATCACCAATCCCTTGACCTCGGGACCGGCCGGGTCCACCTCGGCCTCCCTAACCAGAGCCTGCCATTCTGCCCAAACCTTCTCATAAGCCCTCCAAGTGGTCACACTTACCGACTTTTTGATCCAACTGGAGACGATTCCAACGGAATCCTCCAAAGCCACTCCGGACAGGGTACCCCTTGCTCCTCTGCCTCCGGCACCAGCTCCCGAAACCGGTCCCACTGAAAGCGAGACAGAGCGTCAGCCACTACATTCTCCACCCCGGTAAATGCACCGCATACACAAATATGTTCATCTGCAAACAGCGCAGCACCAGGTGCCGTAATAGCCGAATAACTGGAGGAGAGGACGCCGTAACTTTGTTGATCACCTGGACCACCCCCAGATTGTCCCCATGGAACCGCACCTTCCGGTCCCGGAAGGCCGCCCCCCACAACTCTACTGCCAGCACCACCGGAAACAATTCCAACAGCACCAAGTTCTTTGTGAACCCCGCCTCCAACCAGGCCTGAGGCCAAGGGCCCGCACTCCATTGCCCCTGAAAGTATGCCCCAAAACCTGCGCCTCCGGCTGCATCCGTGAACAACTCCATGTCAAAGTTACTAACCGGACCGGACATCCACAATGCCCTGCCGTT
This sequence comes from Rana temporaria, assembly GCF_905171775.1. Classification (NCBI taxonomy): domain Eukaryota; kingdom Metazoa; phylum Chordata; class Amphibia; order Anura; family Ranidae; genus Rana; species Rana temporaria. Next base: position 224,603,324 of record NC_053494.1, on the reverse strand, counting down.
GAAGGATTCCAAAAAGGAGTGCCACACCAACAAATCCTCCCTATGTTCTCTCCCCAGGCGCACATAGTGCCTGGGTGACCTGACCCCCGCTGTGGCCGCCGAAAGGCGCCTGCAAAAAACCCTCCCCATGGGGAGAATGCGGCACGCAAAGTTTAGCTTCCCCAGGAGCGACTGCAGCGCTCGGAGTTGCACTTTCCGCAAACCAACCATCTCCTGTATCTCAGCCTTGAGGCCTTCCAGCTTGTCCAGTGGCAACCTACACTCCATCACCTCTGAATCAATTACAATGCCCAAGAATTGGATGACCGATCTCGGACCCTCCGTTTTCTCGGGCGCCAGCGGCACCCCAAAACGCTCCGCAATGTGTTCCAGCGTGGCCAACAACACTGCGCAAATCCGTGACCCCGCCGGTCCAATGCAGAGAAAGTCGTCCAGATAGTGGATCACGGAGCTCACTCCAGACACATCCCGAACCACCCACTCCAGGAAAGAACTAAACCGTTCAAACAGCGCGCAGGAAATGGAGCAGCCCATCGGTAGGCACTTGTCTACGTAGAACTCCCCACCCCAATGGCAACCCAAAAGCCGAAAACTATCCGGGTGGACCGGCAGGAGCCGAAACGCCGCCTCAATGTCCGACTTGGCCATCAAGGCCCCCCGGCCATACCGCCTAACCCAGCCCACCGCAGCGTCAAAGGAGGTGTAGCTCACCGTACACTCCTCCATGCTGATAGCGTCGTTAACCGACCCCCCCCTTGGAAACGACAAATGATGAATGAGCCGGAATTTGTTCGGCTCCTTCTTAGGCACCACCCCCAAAGGTGAAACCACCAAATCGTCCAAGGGAGGCGAAACAAATGGGCCCCCCATCCTGCCCAACGCCACTTCCTTCAGCAGTTTCTCCGAAACCACCTCCGGATGTTGTAACGCGGAACGCAAATTCTTTGCCACCGGGGGGACCACCGCCAACTTGCACGGAATGCTGAAACCCACGGAGAATCCCCTTTCCAACAACAGGGCGGCCGCCCTGTCAGGATATCTACCGAGAAACGGTCGCATCCTTTCCACCATCACCGGAGTCCTCCCTCTTACTTGAAGCATCTCCGGAACGGCCCTTGCCTTGTTTAAAACACCGGGAAGAGGGGTGATTGCCACCACAGCCGGAGCACTCGTGCTTGAACCGGCAAGACCCTCCGAACTTGCAGTTTCCTTCGTTGAACTGCCAGCAGACCCCCTTTTTCTTTCCGGCCGACTGTCCTGGGGAAGAGGTTCCACCGCCCCCCCCCCTGAAAAAACGGCGTGGACGTCCGTGGGGCCGACATAAGCCGCATCCAAAGGCCGATGTCTTTAGTGTCCCACCTAATATCCGGCCTGATAGCCCGGCGTTGCCGGAACTGCTCATCATACCGGAGCCACCCAGTGCCCCCGTAGCACCGGTAGGCCTCGCTAATCGCCTCCTGGTAACTAAAAAGCGCCGAACAGTGTTCGGGGTTTTTCTCGCCGATCACGCTCGCCATGATCGAGTATGCCTGCGACCAGTTCGCAAAAGTTCTAGGTATAAGCCTATACCTCCTCTTCTCCTCGTCCTCTTTTTTGGACTCCTCCGGCTTAACCCTATCAAGGTTAAACTTTTCCAGCGGTAACAACGCAAATATCTCTACATATTCGCTCTTCCAAATCTTTTCCCGCACCTCTGGCTTCAAATGTGAACCCAGCGGTGCCTCATAACAGGTATACACCTCCCCTTTAGCTGCGTCCGCCAACCGGACCAAATCCCTCTTCTTTGCGGAATCGACCCCCACATCTCCTTTATCCGCAGGCGGCACCCCATTACCCGCTGCCACCGCCCCTACCTCTTTCCCCTTGTCCACAGGCACCACTGGCCCCGACACGGCGACCGCCACTGCAGGTGACGTGACCCCGGACCCCCCCGCCGGACCCCATGCTGCCGCGGGGCTAACGGCGGGGCTGCTCCCCCCCTTCAGCTGGCTCACCAATGCTTCTAGACCCACCAAAAACCGATGCAAACCCCCATCCTCTCCCGACTGTTCCCCCAAGGGACCCGAACCCCCACTACTCGCCCCTGCGGGCACCCCTAAACGCCTACGGGGACCCCCCCGTCCCCCCACTGACACCCCCACATTTTGTACATTAGAAGACAAAGCCAAAAACGACTCACCAGGCTGTCTGGAAGCAATCCCATCAGCCGTCCGGCTTGGCTCCCGCGCTGCGACCTCCGTCCTGGGCACGACTTCCTCCTCCGACAGCTCCCCTTCCGATCGATCTCCAGGGTGACCCTCCTCACCCGATGAAAGCCCACCAGGCGACTCGGGCCTGGGAGCCGTGGGCCCAGAGCTGGACTCGCTCTCGCTGCGCACCCTGGACCCGTGAACCGACTTCCTCGTTGCTTTCCTTGGTGCCTCGTACATTCTGCCGTCTTCCCCTCCCCCACGCTCCCTCACCACGGGGCTGGATTGGAGGTGGCTAGCCGCGGATGCTGGGGAGCTAGCCACCGCAGGGACCGATGTGCGTTGCTGAGGCTCTCGGCCCTCCGGTGCAAAACCGGGGTTGGAGCCCGCATCCCTCCGATCGTCTCGCCGAGCGGACCTGGCCGCCGCAGAAGAGCCCCCTGGTCGCCCCCTCCCTGCCCCACGCTGCCGCTCAATGGTCTTCTCCTGGCGCCCCCCCGCCGCTGTACGTTTCGCTGGGGGGCCCGAGGGGGCCCGGATGGGGCTGCCCTCCCTCCTATGGGACCGGGTGGATGGACCGGGTGAATAACGCACAGGGGGCCGGGACACCCGTGAACGCGGGGTGTCCCCCCCCCCCCCCCGGTGATCTCGTCACATTGCCCCGCTCCGCAGGCCGAGGCCCATGTGTTGCTGAGGTGCCCCCCTCCCCTCCCCGGACGGGTGAAACAGACCTGGCATCCCCCTGTGGCAGGAGCGGCCCCAGCATGGACTGGAGCCACCCCTCTCCGCGGCGATCTGCCTCCTCCCTAAGCTGGGCGAGCATAGCCTCAACCCCAGACATAGTAGCAGGCAGCTGGGTGAAAATTGAGTCCCCGGCTGCGGCCTGGCAGCGCTCGTTTTATTTTTTTTTTTTTTTTTTTTTTTTTTTTTCCAGGCAGAGCCAGCTACACCAGCAGCGTCTGTCCCTGGAGCCGATCGCCCGAAAATATAGCCCCCGGTCGCGGCCTGCCTCTAACGGAAGTCTCTGGCAGAACAACAGGCCCCAGCAGCGCCCCTAAGAACCGCCGATCGCCGGAAAATAGAGTCCCCGGTCGCTGCCTGCCTCTCCCTGGTATTTACTGGCAGAGCAATGGATCCCCAGCAGCGCCTATGTCCCGCCGGCCGCCCGCAAATAAAGTCCCCGGTCGCGGCCTACCTCTCCCCGGACGTTTCTGGCAGAGCACAGAGTCCCCAGCAGCAAACTTCGCCCCTCGTGCTGTTAGCCCGGGAAGCGTGGGAGGGTGATTTATAACCTCCCCTCCCACCGCTCTCCTTCACTGCAACCCCTCCCACTGACCATGGCAGGGCTTTCCTTTAACCCCGTCATGGCCGGCCCTGCGCCTATGCTGTGGGTTTTTTGCTCCGGGCCTCTCTTTACAATGATTAAGCCTTTTCTTTTTACGGCCCAGCAGGTTATCTTTGGAGGTGATTTCAACACCATTACTAGGTCTAAAGACAGGAGAGGTGTCAGAGATAAGCTGGGCTATGACACCCTTTTTCTTAATACGATAGTTAGGGAAGCAGGTCTGGTAGATGCGCACATTAAGCGCTGCCCAGACAGCACAGGGTTCATGTTTCAGCGAGGTAATAGTCAGAGTAGGATAGATAGGTTTTTTTTTTAAAGGGAGACTCTGCTTTTTCGGCACCTGTGTGTCGGGCAGTGGAGTTTTCTGATCACTGTATTCTATCTGTGACTCTGAATGCCTCAGACATGCCACCTAGGGGGAGGGGTATCTGGAGATTGAATTCGACCCTCCTGGAAGACGAGAGAGTAAGACAATCCTTTGAGGATTTTTTTCAAGCACAGGTAACGATCCTAGACTTTTGCAACAGCAAGTCAGAATGGTGGGAGCTTGTAAAACAGCGGACTGTTGGGCTTTTCAAGGCCATAGGGAAAAAGAAGCAGCAGGATAAGTATATCGCCTACCAGCGTTTGCGGAGGAAACTTGACCGCCTTGTTTCGAATGGAGGAGATTCTGGGGCGATCTCTGAGGTGAAGCTCCTCCTTAGGAGACATCAATATGACCGGCACGCCTCTTTGGTTCAGGAGAGGGATTACGGGAAATACCATTCGCCTGACCCTTACCAGAACTGTAAACAGAGCGTAGCAGTTAAGACGGTCAATGGCCTGAAGGACAGTACGGGCTCTCTGACGAAGTCTAGGTCAGGGATCCTGGAGGTTGTCAGGTCATACTATGCCGATCTCCTGGGAGGAAGGAACCTTGATCGGACAAGGATGTTGGGTTTTTTGGACTCTACACCAGGACTGGAAAGTAATGTTCCTTTGATGAATTTGACAGATGAAATCACTGCAGATGAGGTAATCCGGGCTATTGAGAAACTGGCCATCAAGAAAACGCCAGGGCCAGATGGTTTGACAGCCGAATTTTATAAATGTTTTAAGACGATCCTGGCTCCCTACCTTGCGGAGGTCTTTAATGGCTGTTTACAAGAGGGTTCTCTCCCTCCCTCCATGAGGCAATCTGCAGTGATCCTTCTGTCAAAGGGTAAAGATCCTTCGATGATTGAGAATTGGCGCCCCATCAGCCTTCTTAATGTCGATAGAAAGATACTGGCAAAGATTTTTTTCTGGCGATTATCACCAGTGGCAGGCAGTTTGTTATCCCACCACCAGCACTGCTCGATCCAAGGTAGAAGCACCTTCTCAGCATTGTTAGCTGTCCGGGAGGCCTTGGAACGTTGTAGGGCTGCTGGTTGGGGTAAATTTTTGCTGACATTGGATCAGGCTAAGGCCTTTGATCGGGTTAATCATGAGTACTTATGGCTCCTTCTTGGCAAATATGGCCTGGGGGGGGGGTTTCATTGATTGGCTCAAGATTTTGTACAAAGGGGCTGAAAGCTTTCCTCTGGTTAATGGTTGGGTCGGGCAGCCCTTTGTGGTTGGCTCGGGCGTGCGTCAGGGGTGCCCATTGAGTCCTCTGCTATGTGTTTGCAATTGACCCCTTCGTCAGAAGGCTAGAGAGTGGACCATTGTGCGGGGTACCTTTGGGCATCGCTGGTAAGCCTCCTTTGAAGGTAGTGGCCTATGCTGATGATGTTTCTGTTTTTGTCTCTGGGACTGAGGAGGCGCAAGAGGTGGTCTCAGTGATAAGGCAGTATACAGAGGCATCAGGTTCAAAGGTCAACCAGGACAAGTGTGAAGCTTTCTGGATGGGCGTGGAAGGTGAGAGCTTTGTTATCCCGGACGACTTCCCGCAGCCCCAACAAAAAATTAGAGTTCTAGGCATTGAATTCGGCCCAGGTGACTATGGCCATGCAAATTGGGTGAACAGGCTGGAGAATGCCGATGCCAAGGTGGCAAGCTGGAAGGGCTGGCGGCTTTCCTTGAGGGAAAAGGTTGACCTGATCAAGACTTACCTGATTCCGATTTTTCTGTATGTCAGTTTTGTTTGCATTTTGCCAGCTTCTCTCTATACCAGGATCTATAGTTGTTTCTTCCAGCTGTTATGGGGGAACAGAATAAACCTCGTCAAAAGGAATGTGACTTACCTTCCTAGGCGGGAGGGTGGTCTAGGGATGATCAACCCTGTAGTCTTTTTCTCTCTGATGTTTGTGAAGTACAATCTTGGTAATATGTTGGCAGAGAGACCGCCTGGGTGGGTTGGTATTTTCCAGTCCTGGTTTAGGCCCTTTCTGCGAGACTGGGAAAATGGTGGGCCAGTGAAGAGCCTGAGGGTCAAGCATGACAAGCTCCCGGCTTATGTTGCCCCATGTTTGAAAATGCTTCGGCAGTGGCAAGTAACGGCAGGAGAAGTCAGATCCCTTCCAAGGAAACTTCTTGAGAAGCGGATCATGAGCTTTGCTTTTTGCGAGCCACTGGCCTTAAGGGATTGCCCAAGCCTGGTTTTGGGGGCGGGTTTGCGATTGATTAATTTGGAGAGAATCCCAATGAAGTTTAGGGATCAGGCTTGGCTTGCCTTTCATGGAAAACTATATGTAAAGGGCAACTTGAAGTTTCTTTCCATGAGTGATCGGGGCTGCCCGAGAGTGGAGTGTGGAGGAGTGGTGGAGTCCATGGGTCACTTTCTGCTTCAGTGCCCTTTCAATATAGAGGTGTACAAGAGGGTGGGGAGGGCTCTGAGTATACCCTTCCTCCCCCATATGAGTTATGCAGAGTGGGTGTATGGGGCATTCCAGACTCATCGGGATTATGATTTGGAAACACTTTTTTTAGTTAGTCTAGTAGTTCGTTTTTTCACATGGAGTGCACGGTGTCAGGTATCCTTACGGAGTAAAATCCTCCCTGTCGATGTGGTGGTGCAGGATATTCTGGGTGAGGTTGGGAAGATTCGGGGTCTTGAGAAAAACAGGTGGCAGCAGGAGGCCTGGATAAGGGCGTGGAGGAATATCAGGACTCTGTAGCTGCTGCCTGTTGATCTCGGGGTGTGCGGCTTTCTTTCTATTCTTGCTTCACTCCCCTAGATTTTCAGATCAAATTATTTTTGATAAAAGGCTCCATGCATGGTGACGGGATGTTCCTTAGTCTGGCTTCTCGTAGGGATAATGTTTATTTTGTTCTTGTTCTTTCTGTTTGTATTTATATTTAATTATTTTGTAAATATGTTTTACTTATTTATTATGGTTTTATTGTATATGTTGTTGTTTGTAAGATTTTCAATAAACAAAATTAACCCCTCATAATGGGGCACAGCGGGTGTACAGACCCGGGAACTCAGCACAGGGATGGTGGGAACCCCTCATAATGGGGCACAGCGGGGGGTACAGACCCGGGAACTCAGCACAGGGATGGTGGGAACCCCTCATAATGGGGCACAGCGGGGGGTACAGACCCGGGAACTCAGCACAGGGATGGTGGGAACCCCTCATAATGGGCACAGCGGGGGTACAGACCCGGGAACTCAGCACAGGGATGGTGGGAACCCCTCATAATGGGCACAGCGGGTGTACAGACCCGGGAACTCAGCACAGGGATGGTGGGAACCCCTCATAATGGGGCACAGCGGGGGGTACAGCCCTGGGACCCTCGCCTATTATGTCCTGAGACCAGTATTTATTTTGGGGAGAAAGTAAGAATCTCTCCGGTAGGGAATATTAAGCGGCGTTTCTGGAAATCCTCATTATGGAAGTCTTGTCCACAGTTTTCTCTTTTATTAACAGGGCTGCCATTTAATTCCTCCGTCTTCTCTCAATTATACCTTGCCTGAGGCGGCCCATTTATTTGGCAGCTTTGCAGAGGACCGCCGGCTGAGATGGGATCAGATTGGACGGTAAAGTCTGCTGGAAGTGTTGTGCAGGTGTGTGTGTGTGTGGGGGGGGGGGGGGTGTATTGTGGCTTTCCTGCTGAGAAAAGTCCATCTATGTGATTGTGAGAATAACGAGGAGATGGATGTGACCCGGGGGGGGATGATTCTCATAGCATGGCAGAGAATAGCGGAGATATGGTGTGGGCAGACTGTGCATGGCTCCACAGGGGCCCTCTGGAACTGAGGGACCAATATACGGGAAATCTGGCCAGGATTAGAGATGGCTCACCTATAGGGCGAGTGAAACCAAATCTCTTCTAAATGATTTGTCAGTGCCCCACATGGGCCCCTTAGTGACTTTGTCCATGTTTGTGGCCCCTTGGTGAGTTTGTCCATGTTTGTGGCCCCTTGATGACTTTGTCTACTTTTGGGGCTCCTTAATGACTTTGGCCACCATTGGGGCTGTACAGGTTAATGGAATCTTGCCTATTCCAGAAGGGGTCATAGTGGGGCCTGAAGGTCAATCGTTTCTTTAAACCTCTTCTTATTGGTGGGATAAAGTCTGATTGTATGGACTGAGGTGTGCAGATATCTATACAATATACAGGTGAATCTGTATACAGTATATGGGTGATCTATGATGGTCCATTCTTTGTGATTATCATTTAGGGTGGGGTTGGTGTTTGGGGTGGAAAGATTTAGAGTTATGCCGCATACACACGATCATTTTTCGGGTTGTAAAAAACGACAACAAAAAAATTCGAACCTGCTCAATTTTTTTCACAACGTTTTAAGATGTCGTTTTTCGGGTTGTAAAAAATGATCGTGTGTGGGCTTTAACGATGTGAAAAAAACGTGCATGCTCAGAAGCAAGTTATGAGACGGGAGCGCTCGTTCTGGTAAAACTAGCGATCGTAATGGAGATCGCACATTCATCACGCTGTAACAGACAGAAAGGCGCAAATCGTCTTTTACTAACATGGAATCGGCTAAAGCAGCCCAAAGGGTGGCGCCATCCGCATGTGAACCTCCCCTTTATAGTGCCGTCGTACGTGTTGTACGTCACCGCGCTTTGCTAGAACATTTTTTTTTCACTATCGTGTGTAGGCAAAGCCGTTTTAATGCTAAGAACATCGGTATTTATTTTAAAAGTATTGCACTTACAGGAATGCTGATATAGCGCGCATTAAAATGAGCAGCCAATCCCCGACGACGTCATCTTGTGACGAAACGCGTAGGTGTGGCCTGCGTCCCGACGCCATCACGTCTTACACAGTAAACAGAGACAGCGGGAGGAGAAGACGCCGAGATTACTCGTTTGCATTGGCGGATGTTCATTTTAATGCGCGCTATATCAGCATTCCTGTAAGTGCAATACTTTTACAATAAATACCGATGTTCTTCGCATTTTCACACTATGGGGATCTTTACTCCTTTCTGAGACATATATGAAGCCATACCCAGGATCTAGGAACCGGATTTCCCATTAGTCTTGTTGGGAGACTTTAAACATATCCTGTGCCCATACTGAGCGCTGTAGTGGTCGTTTGCTCCGGTAAGCGACACTTTACCACTTGGGTGTTTCTTTGGTGGATAAATCGCATGGCTTTCTTCTGATGTCACAACTTGAGTATATTACCAGCCATTCACCTGATTCACATTGGAAATTCTATTTTTTGGACTTTTCCCTATACGTCGTTTTCTCACATGACGTGTTTTGCACTTTATTATTATTTACACTGACGTATAACACAGCACGGGTCTCTGATTGCCTGTGGATTTAAGGTTTTTTTCTTCTATTTACATAAGTTTTTTGTGTTTTTATTATATTACCTATTTCAGCCATTAGGTTCTTATTATCAAATGTTCACTGTTTTTTTGCGCTGTACCTCTCTTTTTAACTGTTTGGTACTTGGCAGCAATTACACAAATCATTTCTGCGCAGTGTTTTTTTTTTCTTATAAGAATTTTCTTTCTTTGAAAAAGTTTTTTTCCAAGTGCTTTGTGAATACAGTACTTGCCTCTCTGACTTACGGCGGCGTAGTGTAAATACGATACGCTACGCTGCCGCAAAGATGCGCGCCCCTACCTGAATCCAAATATTAGAGTAGGGTGGGTTGGTGTTTGGGGAGGAGCGGAGTGAGTTGTAGTGATTGGTGTAAAGCACGGGTCTTCAAACTTTGGCCCTCCAGTTGTTCAGGAACTACAATTCCCATCCTCTGCCGGGTTAGCCCCCCCCCCCCATATAAAAAAAATTGACTTTTTTTTATGCAGTTTGTTAGATCTTTGTTAGATCAATCATTGTTTGCGTTAGATCTCACACAGAAGAAGCAATATTAACAGTTATTTGCTGGGGGGGCTAACCCGTCATCCGCCCCCCCCCTTATCACATTTTCTGGCCAAAAATCATTCAGGCTAATAGATATTCGTTAGATCCGGTAAGATCAAGTGGTTTTAACGTTCGATCTCACATAATTAGAGACATATTAAGTGAGTAATGAGGGGGGGCTGGCTATCTATTAGCCTGAATCATTTTATTAATCACTTAATAAGTCTCTAATGATGTGAGATCGAACGTTAAAACCACTTGATCTTACCGGATCTAACGAATATCTATTAGCCTGAATGATTTTTGGCCAGAAAATGTGATAAGGGGGGGCGGATGACGGGTTAGCCCCCCCAGCAAATAACTGTTAATATTGCTTCTTCTGTGTGAGATCTAACGCAAACAATGATTGATCTAACAAAGATCTAACAAACTGCATAATAAAAAGGCAACATTTTTTATATGGAGGTCAATTCCCATCTTGCCGAGTCATGTCTGTGAATGTCAGAGTGTTACAATGTCTCATGGGATGTGTAGTTCTACAACAGCTGGAGGGCCGTAGTTTGAGGATCCCTGGTGTAAAGAGTCACAGGAAAGGAGGTGGTGGTGTTGTACAGCAAGTGGATCGATTTGTCCCCGGAAGTGGGCCCTCCCCGGAAGTGGGCGCTCCCCGGAAGTGGGCGCTCCCCGGAAGTGGGCCCTCCCCGGAAGTCAGCGATCCCTGGAAATTAGTGCTCCCTGGAAGTCTGCGATCCCCGGAAGTCTGCGATCCCCGGAAGTCTGCGCTCCCTGGAAGTCGGCGTTCCACGGAAATAGGTGATCCCTGGAAGTCGGCGCTCCCTGGAAGTCTGGCGATCCCTGCAAGTGGGCAATCCCTGCAAGTGGGCGCTCCCCGAAACTCGGCGCTCCCCGGAAGTCGGCGTTCCCGGGAAAGTCGGCACTCCCTGGAAATTGGCGCTCCCTGGAAGTGGGCGATCCCCGGAAGTCAGCGATCCCTGGAAATTGTCGCTCCCTGGAAGTGGGCGATCCCCGGAAGTCAGCGATCCCTGGAAATTGGTGCTCCCTGGAAGTCTGCGATCCCTGGAAGTCGGCGTTCCGCGGAAGTCGGTGCTCCCTGGATCGACGATCCCTGAAAAACGGTGCTCCCTGGAAGTCGGCGCTCCCTGGAAGTCGGCGATCCCGGAAAGTGGGCGATCCCTGGAAGTGGGCGATCCCCGGAAATTGGTGCTGCCTGGCAGAGGCGTTCCTAGGGGGGTGCGGGGGGTGTGGTCCACCCCGGGTGACACCCGCTAGAGGGGTGACACCATCCCAATTTAAAAAAAAATTTTTTTTTTTAGCTGACATGTGGGGGGGGGGGGGGGGGGCCCCCCCCCCGCGACTGCAGCGATGAGCGCCGCGGAATCAAAGCACCGAGCGCCGCGGTACAAGAGGAGGGGGGGTTGCGGGGTGACACCGCAGCACCATCCATCCCCTCCTCTCACAGCCACGGGCTGTTAGTGGTGCTCGGCAGTCGGCACACAGGCACAGCCCCCTCCTCTCTGTTTGTGTGTACAGAGGGGGAGGGGCCGAGGGGACCTTCTGTCCATGTGCCGTGGCGCTGCCTGCGATGATCTGAGGTACTGAATGAGGAGGGGGGGTGTTTGCACCTGGGGTAATTTCACTGAAGGGGTGGGGGGGATGTACTAAGGGGGTGTTTGCACTGAGGGGGTTTTCACTAAGGGGGGTTTGCACTGAGGGGGGGTTTGTACTAAGGGGGGGGGGGGTGTCTGCACTGAGGGGGTGTCTGCACTGAAGGGGGGTCTGTGTAACATGCAGGGGTCCAGAGGTGCAGGTGGCTGTGTAATGTAAAAGGGGTGCAGTGATGCAGGGTGCTGTGTAATGTAAAGGGGTGCAGAGGGCTGTGTAGTGTAAAAGGGTCCAGAGGTGCAGGGGGCTATGTGATGTAATGGGGTGCAGAGGTGCAGGCGGCTGTGTAATGTAAAAGGGGTGCAGTGATGCAGGGTGCTATGAGATGTAAAGGGGTCCAGTGATGCAGGGTGCTGTGTAATGTAAAAGGGTCCAGAGATGCAGGGTGCTGTGTAATGTAAAAGGGTCCAGAGATGCAGGGTGCTATGAGATGTAAAGGGGTCCAGTGATGCAGGGTGCTGTGTAATGTAAAGGGGTCCAGAGGTGCAGGGTGCTGTGTAATGTAAAGGGGTGCAGAGGTGCAGGGTGCTGTGTAATGTAAAGGGGTGCAGAGGGCTGTGTAGTGTAAAAGGGTCCAGAGGTGCAGGCGGCTGTGTAATGTAAAGGGGTGCAGAGGGCTGTGTAGTGTAAAAGGGTCCAGAGGTGCAGGCGGCTGTGTAATGTAAAGGGGTGCAGTGATGCAGGGTGCTGTGTAATGTAAAGGGGTCCAGAGGGCTATGTGATGTAAAGGGGTCCAGTGATGCAGGGTGCTGTGCAATGTAAAGGGGTCCAGTGATGCAGGGTGCTGTGCAATGTAAAGGGGTCCAGAGGTGCAGGGTGCTGTGCAATGTAAAGGGGTCCAGAGGTGCAGTTGTGGAGAGGGGTACATAGTAGTAACAAAAAGATATTGAAGGATGCAGAGGTATGCAGGGGGCACAGTGGGGTGTTTTTACATTTTAACGTGGGGGGGGGTGCCAGATATTGGATCCGCCCCAGGTGCCAAATGCTCTAGGTACGCCCCTGCTCCCCGGAAGTCGGCGCTCCCCGGAAGTCGGCGCTCCCCGGAAGTCGGCGCTCCCCGGAAGTCGGCGATCCCCATGAGTCGGCGCTTCCCGGAAATTGGTGCTCCCCGGAAGTCTGCAATCCCCGGAAGTCTGCAATCCCCGGAAGTCTGCGCTCCCCGGAAATTGGTGCTCCCTGGAAGTCGGCGCTCCCTGGAAGTCTGCAATCCCTGGAAATGGGCGATCCCCGGAAGTCGGCGCTCCCCGGAAATTGGTGCTCCCTGGAAGTCTGGCACACACCCGGAGAACGGCCCGGCCCGCTCTCTGCATTCTTTCACGGAGAATCGCCGCGTTCTGCGTAGAATTTGGCGTGTTTACAATGATGAAAGCTCGGCTCGGGAGACGCAGAGATCTGATATGAAAAGATGTTTCTAAAGCGTGAAAAGAATTTGATGTGCGGCGATGTAGTCGGCGTGATTTACACATCTAAGTGATGTGCGGGGGATGGGGCGCAGGGCCGGCGCCTGCAGCTGCTGATAAACAAACTTCCAAGTGAATGTGAACTTCCAGCATCTGTCATTAATTTTCAGCACGCAATGAACCTGACGCGGGATATATCGCACCGCGCCGCCTGCGGGGCGTCTTCATTTATTAATAAATCGCTTCCAATACTTTAAGGCGAACGGCAGATAAAGCGGATTAGGCGCCTTAAATAAGCCGGAACTGTGGAGAGCGTCTCATAAATTGTGATTTTACGGCCTGTAAAATGTGGTGAAGTCGGCTGACTGTCTACAGATGAGGGTTGCGGGAAGCGTGCGATTTAGCGGCGCGCACATGATGGAGTGCGGGATTATTGGACGGGCGCCGCGCTCCGCTGACTTTCATTCCTCACATGATATAGTCGGTGACTTTTAATGTTTTCCATTTTCCGCCTTCGTCCCGATATGTGGATCTCCTCCACCTTCACAAATCGCGGCGGATAAGGCGACTCTTCCCGGCGCTTCGCCATTTTCTACTCTATTTACTTTAACTCCGACATGAAAGAGACATCAGCGCCGGAGAATCTCGCTTCCACTTTATTCTTCTATAAATGTTTATTGAAACGAGGTGAGAATCGTTCATTACCGAGGCTGGGCGCCAAAATCCGAGACCGGGCCACCGCCATCACTACCCGGTCCGCCAATCGCTCTACTGACACACTGATTCCACCCAATATGGCCGCCGCCATCAATAACTGGCCCGCCAATCGCTCTACTGACACACTGATTCCACCCAATATGGCCGCCGCCATCACTAACCGGCCCGCCAATCGCTCTACTGACACACCGATTCCACCCAATATGGCCACCGCCATCACTAACCGGTCCGCCAATCGCTCTACTGACACACTGATTCCACCCAATATGGCCGCCGCCATCACTAACCGGCCCGCCAATCGCTCTACTGACACACCGATTCCACCCAATATGGCCGCCGCCATCACTAACCGGCCCGCCAATCGCTCTACTGACACACTGATTCCACCCAATATGGCCGCCGCCATCACTAACCGGCCCGCCAATCGCTCTACTGACACACCGATTCCACCCAATATGGCCGCCGCCATCACTAACCGGTCCGCCAATCGCTCTACTGACACACTGATTCCACCCAATATGGCCGCCGCCATCACTAACCGGCCCGCCAATCGCTCTACTGACACACTGATTCCACCCAATATGGCCGCCGCCATCACTCACCTATCCGCCAATCGCTCTACTGACACACTGATTCCACCCAATATGGCCGCCGCCATCACTAACCGGCCCGCCAATCGCTCTACTGACACACTGATTCCACCCAATATGGCCGCCGCCATCACTCACCGATCCGCCAATCGCTCTACTGACACACTGATTCCACCCAATATGGCCGCCGCCATCACTAACTGGCCCGCCAATCGCTCTACTGACACACTGATTCCACCCAATATGGCCGCCGCCATCACTAACCGGCCCGCCAATCGCTCTACTGATCTCGTCTCTCTCTGAGGATCTCGTCTCTCTCTCTCTGAGGATCTCGTCTCTCTCTCTCTCTCTGAGGATCTCGTCTCTCTCTCTCTCTGAGGATCTCGTCTCTCTCTCTCTCTCTGAGGATCTCGTCTCTCTCTCTCTGAGGATCTCGTCTCTCTCTCTCTCTGAGGATCTCGTCTCTCTCTCTCTGAGGATCTCGTCTCTCTCTGAGGATCTCGTCTCTCTCTCTCTGAGGATCTCGTCTCTCTCTCTCTCTGAGGATCTCGTCTCTCTCTCTCTCTCTCTGAGGATCTCGTCTCTCTCTCTCTCTCTCTCTGAGGATCTCGTCTCTCTCTCTCTCTGAGGATCTCGTCTCTCTCTCTCTGAGGATCTCGTCTCTCTCTCTCTGAGGATCTCGTCTCTCTCTCTCTGAGGATCTCGTCTCTCTCTCTCTCTGAGGATCTCGTCTCTCTCTCTCTCTGAGGATCTCGTCTCTCTCTGAGGATCTCGTCTCTCTGAGGATCTCGTCTCTCTCTCTGTCTCTCTCTGAGGATCTTGTCTCTCTCTGAGGATCTCGTCTCTCTCTGAGGATCTCGTCTCTCTCTGAGGATCTCGTCTCTCTGAGGATCTCGTCTCTCTCTCTGTCTCTCTCTGAGGATCTCGTCTCTCTCTGAGGATCTCGTCTCTCTCTGAGGATCTCGTCTCTCTCTGAGGATCTCTCTCTCTCTGAGGATCTCGTCTCTCTCTCTCTCTCAGGATCTCGTCTCTCTCTCTCTGAGGATCTCGTCTCTCTCTGAGGATCTCGTCTCTCTGAGGATCTCGTCTCTCTGTCTCTCTCTGAGGATCTCGTCTCTCTCTGAGGATCTCGTCTCTCTCTGAGGATCTCGTCTCTCTCTGAGGATCTCGTCTCTCTCTCTCTGAGGATCTCGTCTCTCTCTCTCTCTCTCTGAGGATCTCGTCTCTCTCTCTCTCTCTCTCTGAGGATCTCGTCTCTCTCTGAGGATCTCGTCTCTCTCTGAGGATCTCGTCTCTCTCTCTCTGAGGATCTCGTCTCTCTCTCTCTGAGGATCTCGTCTCTCTCTCTCTGAGGATCTCGTCTCTCTCTCTCTCTCTCTCTGAGGATCTCGTCTCTCTCTCTCTCTCTCTCTGAGGATCTCGTCTCTCTCTCTCTGAGGATCTCGTCTCTCTCTGAGGATCTCGTCTCTCTCTCTCTGAGGATCTCGTCTCTCTCTCTCTGAGGATCTCGTCTCTCTCTCTCTGAGGATCTCGTCTCTCTCTCTCTCTGAGGATCTCGTCTCTCTCTCTCTGAGGATCTCGTCTCTCTCTCTCTGAGGATCTCGTCTCTCTCTCTCTGAGGATCTCGTCTCTCTCTCTCTCTGAGGATCTCGTCTCTCTCTCTCTCTGAGGATCTCGTCTCTCTCTCTCTCTCTCTGAGGATCTCGTCTCTCTCTCTCTCTCTCTGAGGATCTCGTCTCTCTCTCTCTCTCTCTGAGGATCTCGTCTCTCTCTCTCTGAGGATCTCGTCTCTCTCTCTCTGAGGATCTCGTCTCTCTCTCTCTGAGGATCTCGTCTCTCTCTCTCTGAGGATCTCGTCTCTCTCTCTCTGAGGATCTCGTCTCTCTCTCTCTCTGAGGATCTCGTCTCTCTCTCTCTCTGAGGATCTCGTCTCTCTCTCTCTCTGAGGATCTCGTCTCTCTCTGAGGATCTCGTCTCTCTGAGGATCTCGTCTCTCTCTCTGTCTCTCTCTGAGGATCTTGTCTCTCTCTGAGGATCTCGTCTCTCTCTGAGGATCTCGTCTCTCTCTGAGGATCTCGTCTCTCTCTGAGGATCTCGTCTCTCTCTGAGGATCTCGTCTCTCTGAGGATCTCGTCTCTCTCTCTGTCTCTCTCTGAGGATCTCGTCTCTCTCTGAGGATCTCGTCTCTCTCTGAGGATCTCGTCTCTCTCTGAGGATCTCGTCTCTCTCTGAGGATCTCTCTCTCTCTGAGGATCTCGTCTCTCTCTCTCTCTCAGGATCTCGTCTCTCTCTCTCTGAGGATCTCGTCTCTCTCTGAGGATCTCGTCTCTCTGAGGATCTCGTCTCTCTCTCTGTCTCTCTCTGAGGATCTCGTCTCTCTCTGAGGATCTCGTCTCTCTCTGAGGATCTCGTCTCTCTCTGAGGATCTCGTCTCTCTCTCTCTGAGGATCTCGTCTCTCTCTCTCTCTGAGGATCTCGTCTCTCTCTCTCTCTCTCTGAGGATCTCGTCTCTCTCTGAGGATCTCGTCTCTCTCTGAGGATCTCGTCTCTCTCTGAGGATCTCGTCTCTCTCTGAGGATCTCGTCTCTCTCTCTCTGAGGATCTCGTCTCTCTCTCTCTGAGGATCTCGTCTCTCTCTCTCTCTCTCTCTGAGGATCTCGTCTCTCTCTCTCTCTCTGAGGATCTCGTCTCTCTCTCTCTGAGGATCTCGTCTCTCTCTGAGGATCTCGTCTCTCTCTCTCTGAGGATCTCGTCTCTCTCTCTCTCTGAGGATCTCGTCTCTCTCTCTCTGAGGATCTCGTCTCTCTCTCTCTCTGAGGATCTCGTCTCTCTCTCTCTGAGGATCTCGTCTCTCTCTCTCTGAGGATCTCGTCTCTCTCTCTCTGAGGATCTCGTCTCTCTCTCTCTCTGAGGATCTCGTCTCTCTCTCTCTCTGAGGATCTCGTCTCTCTGAGGATCTCGTCTCTCTCTCTGTCTCTCTCTGAGGATCTCGTCTCTCTCTGAGGATCTCGTCTCTCTGAGGATCTCGTCTCTCTCTCTGTCTCTCTCTGAGGATCTCGTCTCTCTCTGAGGATCTCGTCTCTCTCTGAGGATCTCGTCTCTCTCTGAGGATCTCGTCTCTCTCTGAGGATCTCGTCTCTCTCTGAGGATCTCGTCTCTCTCTGAGGATCTCTCTCTCTCTGAGGATCTCGTCTCTCTCTCTCTCTCAGGATCTCGTCTCTCTCTCTCTGAGGATCTCGTCTCTCTCTGAGGATCTCGTCTCTCTGAGGATCTCGTCTCTCTGAGGATCTCGTCTCTCTCTCTGTCTCTCTCTGAGGATCTCGTCTCTCTCTGAGGATCTCGTCTCTCTCTGAGGATCTCGTCTCTCTCTGAGGATCTCGTCTCTCTCTCTCTGAGGATCTCGTCTCTCTCTCTCTCTGAGGATCTCGTCTCTCTCTCTCTCTCTCTCTGAGGATCTCGTCTCTCTCTGAGGATCTCGTCTCTCTCTGAGGATCTCGTCTCTCTCTCTCTGAGGATCTCGTCTCTCTCTCTCTGAGGATCTCGTCTCTCTCTCTCTCTCTCTGAGGATCTCGTCTCTCTCTCTCTCTCTCTCTCTGAGGATCTCGTCTCTCTCTCTCTGAGGATCTCGTCTCTCTCTGAGGATCTCGTCTCTCTCTCTCTGAGGATCTCGTCTCTCTCTCTCTGAGGATCTCGTCTCTCTCTCTCTGAGGATCTCGTCTCTCTCTCTCTCTGAGGATCTCGTCTCTCTCTCTCTCTGAGGATCTCGTCTCTCTCTCTCTGAGGATCTCGTCTCTCTCTCTCTCTGAGGATCTCGTCTCTCTCTCTCTCTGAGGATCTCGTCTCTCTCTCTCTCTCTGAGGATCTCGTCTCTCTCTCTCTCTGAGGATCTCGTCTCTCTGAGGATCTCGTCTCTCTCTCTGTCTCTCTCTGAGGATCTCGTCTCTCTCTGAGGATCTCGTCTCTCTGAGGATCTCGTCTCTCTCTCTGTCTCTCTCTGAGGATCTCGTCTCTCTCTGAGGATCTCGTCTCTCTCTGAGGATCTCGTCTCTCTCTGAGGATCTCGTCTCTCTCTGAGGATCTCGTCTCTCTCTGAGGATCTCGTCTCTCTCTGAGGATCTCTCTCTCTCTGAGGATCTCGTCTCTCTCTCTCTCTCAGGATCTCGTCTCTCTCTCTCTGAGGATCTCGTCTCTCTCTGAGGATCTCGTCTCTCTGAGGATCTCGTCTCTCTCTCTGTCTCTCTCTGAGGATCTCGTCTCTCTCTGAGGATCTCGTCTCTCTCTGAGGATCTCGTCTCTCTCTGAGGATCTCGTCTCTCTCTCTCTGAGGATCTCGTCTCTCTCTCTCTCTGAGGATCTCGTCTCTCTCTCTCTCTCTCTCTGAGGATCTCGTCTCTCTCTGAGGATCTCGTCTCTCTCTGAGGATCTCGTCTCTCTCTCTCTGAGGATCTCGTCTCTCTCTCTCTGAGGATCTCGTCTCTCTCTCTCTCTCTCTGAGGATCTCGTCTCTCTCTCTCTCTCTCTCTCTCTGAGGATCTCGTCTCTCTCTCTCTCTCTCTGAGGATCTCGTCTCTCTCTCTCTGAGGATCTCGTCTCTCTCTGAGGATCTCGTCTCTCTCTCTCTGAGGATCTCGTCTCTCTCTCTCTGAGGATCTCGTCTCTCTCTCTCTGAGGATCTCGTCTCTCTCTCTCTCTGAGGATCTCGTCTCTCTCTCTCTGAGGATCTCGTCTCTCTCTCTCTGAGGATCTCGTCTCTCTCTCTCTCTGAGGATCTCGTCTCTCTCTCTCTCTGAGGATCTCGTCTCTCTCTCTCTCTGAGGATCTCGTCTCTCTCTCTCTCTGAGGATCTCGTCTCTCTGAGGATCTCGTCTCTCTCTCTGTCTCTCTCTGAGGATCTCGTCTCTCTCTGAGGATCTCGTCTCTCTCTGAGGATCTCTCTCTCTCTCTGAGGATCTCGTCTCTCTCTCTCTCAGGATCTCGTCTCTCTCTCTCTGAGGATCTCGTCTCACGTTATTCCCACATAAACCCCCCAAGCTTATAACTGTAACAAAATGAAGAATTTCACCGATTTGGAGAATTTTTTTTGCATGTTTAAAGAAATAAACAAATGAACTTTCCCTAAAACAGAAACAACAAACGTGACCCGGGAGCCGGAACATGAAGGTTGCCCGTCTGGGGCGGCACCAAAGTACCAAATTCAGGTTCTTTATCTACATTTCTACTTGACGATCCCCAAACACTCCACCACCGATACTTCCTTCCCCCCACTTCCCACCATTACCGGGGATCCAGCAGACCTCAGACGGGTCTCACTCTGACCCCTTCCAAAACGGGACCCCAGCTGACAAAACGGGAAAAACTGCAGATAAACCGATACAACGCGGGGGGCGGGGCTTCCTGCTCATCCGTTCCTCCGAGAGGTTTGTTACACTCTTAGGATCTCCAACCAGCATACCCCCCAGAAGCCCCTCCTCCCTCTACAAACCGACCAATAAGTGCAAAGGACCACCTAGACCACTCTCTTAACATTTAACCATTTTCTACCCGGTTCCCCCCCTTTTTCCCCCTCATTGGTCCCTCTGTCCCTCATTCCTCCTCATTTGTCCCTCATTCCTCATTTGTCCCTCATTACTCCTCATTTGTCCCTCTGTCCCTCATTCCTCCTCATTTGTCCCTCGTTCCTCCTCATTGGTCCCTCTGTCCCTCATTCCTCCTCATTGGTCCCTCTGTCCCTCATTCCTCCTTATTTGTCCCTCATTCCTCCTCATTTTTCCCTCGTTCCTCCTCATTGGTCCCTCTGTCCCTCATTCCTCCTCATTGGTCCCTCTGTCCCTCATTCCTCCTCATTTGTCCCTTGTTCCTCCTCATTTGTCCCTCGTTCCTCCTCCTTGGTCCCTCTGTCCCTCATTCCTCCTCCTTGGTCCCTCTGTCCCTCATTCCTCCTCATTGGTCCCTCTGTCCCTCATTCCTCCTTATTTGTCCCTCATTCCTCCTCATTTTTCCCTCGTTCCTCCTCATTGGTCCCTCTGTCCCTCATTCCTCCTCATTGGTCCCTCTGTCCCTCATTCCTCCTCATTTGTCCCTTGTTCCTCCTCATTTGTCCCTCGTTCCTCCTCCTTGGTCCCTCTGTCCCTCATTCCTCCTCATTGGTCCCTCTGTCCCTCTTTCCTCCTCATTTGTCCCTCTGCCCTTCTCATTGGTCCCTCTGTCCCTCTTTCCTCCTCATTTGTCCCTCTGCCCTTCTCATTGGTCCCTCATTCCTCCTCATTTGTCCCTCTGTCCTTCTCATTGGTCCCTCTGTCCTCCTCATTTGTCCTTCTCATTGGTCACTCTGACCCTCATTCCTCCTCATTTGTCCCTCGTTCCTCCTCATTGGTCCCTCTGTCCCTCATTCCTCCTCATTGGTCCCTCTGTCCCTCATTCCTCCTTATTTGTCCCTCATTCCTCCTCATTTTTCCCTCGTTCCTCCTCATTGGTCCCTCTGTCCCTCATTCCTCCTCATTGGTCCCTCTGTCCCTCATTCCTCCTCATTTGTCCCTTGTTCCTCCTCATTTGTCCCTCGTTCCTCCTCCTTGGTCCCTCTGTCCCTCATTCCTCCTCATTGGTCCCTCTGTCCCTCATTCCTCCTCATTTGTCCCTCATTTCTCCTCATTGGTCCCTCTGTCCCTCTTTCCTCCTCATTTGTCCCTCTGCCCTTCTCATTGGTCCCTCATTCCTCCTCATTTGTCCCTCTGTCCTTCTCATTGGTCCCTCTGTCCCTCTTTCCTCCTCATTTGTCCTTCTCATTGGTCCCTCTGTCCCTCATTCCTCCTCATTTGTCCCTCGTTCCTCCTCATTGGTCCCTCATGTTGCTCTTATCTATAGAGTTTTATATAAAATGCACTTTAGAAAAGTGTTTCCAGTGATAAATCTTCATCCAAATGATACATTTCTACATTTGTAAATTTTAGAAGCCGATATAAAGGAATATTAGTGGTAAAAATAAAGCACTTGTGGATTTGTTTAACCTTTTTTATTGGTTAATTCTCCTTTAAGGGGGTGTGGCAGGGGGCGTGTCCTATGCCTACATACGTTTGCTAGTAGGTGTCCCTCATTCCCATCTCACAATGTTGGGAGGTGTGGCTACACTGATGTCAATTTTGTTGTCCTTGTTGGAGTGGTCTGTGTGGGGAGCGCGGTCTGTGTGGGGAACGCGGTCTGTGTGGGGAGCGCAGTCTGTGTGGGGAGCGCGGTCTGTGTGGGGAGCGCGGTCTGTGTGGGGAACGCGGCCTGTGTGGGGAGCGCGGCCTGTGTGGGGAGAGCGGCCTGTGTGGGGAGAGCGGCCTGTGTGGGGAGCGCGGTCTGTGTGGGGAGCGCGGCCTGTGTGGGGAGAGCGGCCTGTGTGGGGAGCGCGGCCTGTGTGGGGAGCGCGGCCTGTGTGGGGAGAGCCGTCTGTGTGGGGAGCGCGGCCTGTGTGGGGAGCGCGGCCTGTGTGGGGAGCGCGGCCTGTGTGGGGAGCGCGGCCTGTGTGGGGAGCGCGGCCTGTGTGGGGAGCGCGGCCTGTGTGGGGAGCGCGGCCTGTGTGGGGAGCGCGGCCTGTGTGGGGAGAGCCGTCTGTGTGGGGAGCGCCGTCTGTGTGGGGAGCGCGGCCTGTGTGGGGAGCGCGGCCTGTGTGGGGAGCGCGGCCTGTGTGGGGAGCGCGGCCTGTGTGGGGAGCGCGGCCTGTGTGGGGAGCGCGGCCTGTGTGGGGAGCGCGGCCTGTGTGGGGAGCGCGGCCTGTGTGGGGAGCGCCGTCTGTGTGGGGAGCGCGGCCTGTGTGGGGAGCGCGGCCTGTGTGGGGAGCGCGGCCTGTGTGGGGAGAGCCGCCTGTGTGGGGAGAGCGGCCTGTGTGGGGAGCGCGGCCTGTGTGGGGAGCGCGGCCTGTGTGGGGAGCGCGGCCTGTGTGGGGAGCGCGGCCTGTGTGGGGAGCGCCGTCTGTGTGGGGAGCGCGGCCTGTGTGGGGAGCGCGGCCTGTGTGGGGAGCGCGGCCTGTGTGGGGAGCGCCGTCTGTGTGGGGAGCGCGGCCTGTGTGGGGAGCGCGGCCTGTGTGGGGAGCGCGGCCTGTGTGGGGAGAGCCGCCTGTGTGGGGAGAGCGGCCTGTGTGGGGAGAGCGGCCTGTGTGGGGAGCGCGGCCTGTGTGGGGAGCGCGGCCTGTGTGGGGAGCGCGGCCTGTGTGGGGAGCGCGGCCTGTGTGGGGAGCGCCGTCTGTGTGGGGAGCGCGGCCTGTGTGGGGAGCGCGGCCTGTGTGGGGAGCGCCGTCTGTGTGGGGAGCGCGGCCTGTGTGGGGAGCGCGGCCTGTGTGGGGAGAGCGGCCTGTGTGGGGAGAGCGGCCTGTGTGGGGAGAGCGGCCTGTGTGGGGAGAGCGGCCTGTGTGGGGAGCGCGGCCTGTGTGGGGAGCGCGGCCTGTGTGGGGAGAGCCGCCTGTGTGGGGAGAGCGGCCTGTGTGGGGAGCGCCGCCTGTGTGGGGAGCGCCGTCTGTGTGGGGAGCGCCGTCTGTGTGGGGAGCGCGGCCTGTGTGGGGAGAGCCGCCTGTGTGGGGAGAGCCGCCTGTGTGGGGAGAGCGGCCTGTGTGGGGAGCGCGGCCTGTGTGGGGAGCGCGGCCTGTGTGGGGAGCGCGGCCTGTGTGGGGAGCGCGGCCTGTGTGGGGAGCGCGGCCTGTGTGGGGAGCGCGGCCTGTGTGGGGAGCGCGGCCTGTGTGGGGAGCGCCGTCTGTGTGGGGAGCGCGGCCTGTGTGGGGAGCGCGGCCTGTGTGGGGAGCGCCGTCTGTGTGGGGAGCGCGGCCTGTGTGGGGAGCGCGGCCTGTGTGGGGAGCGCGGCCTGTGTGGGGAGAGCGGCCTGTGTGGGGAGCGCGGCCTGTGTGGGGAGCGCGGCCTGTGTGGGGAGCGCCGTCTGTGTAGGGAGCGCCGTCTGTGTGGGGAGCGCGGCCTGTGTGGGGAGCGCGGCCTGTGTGGGGAGAGCGGCCTGTGTGGGGAGAGCCGCCTGTGTGGGGAGCGCCGTCTGTGTGGGGAGCGCGGCCTGTGTGGGGAGCGCGGCCTGTGTGGGGAGCGCCGTCTGTGTGGGGATCCATAAAATTCCATTTCCTTGCAATGGGGACTTGTGATTGGCTTTGGTAGAGGTAATAATCTTCTTAACAGCTACGTCCGCTTCTCAGCATGTCCTCCGCACTCCATGAAAAGCTTTGCCTGCCGACTCAATGGCTGCTAATCCTGAACTTGGATACCGCCGACCCCACTGGCCCCGCCGACCCCACTGGCCCCGCCGACCCCACTGACCCCGCCGACCCCACTGACCCCGCCGACCCCACTGACCCTACTGACCCCGCCGACCCCACTGGCCCCGCCGACCCTACTGACCCCGCTGGAGCTGCTGCCTGTAGTTGGTCTCTTATATATTCTTCATTCCACCACATAATGTTCCGTCTGTTACATCAATACTTTTCTCCTTCTTGTGGTTTGATGTTCCATATTTTGGATAATTGGCGTCTCTCTCCAGAGACATTCAGGTTCCTCCTGGAATAATATTATAACGTGATAATAAAACTTCATTTCATTATAAATGATAAAAAAAAGATCGATTATCGGGATTGTGCGTCTCGTGATATGTGTGAAATCTTGTCTGCCTCGGTCCCCCCCCCCCATGACTCCATCCATCCCTCCCCCCATGGCTCCACCCCTCCCCCCATGGCTCCATCCATCCCCCCCCATGACTCCACCCATCCCTCCCCCCATGACTCCATCCATCCCCCCCATGACTCCATCCATCCCTCCCCCCATGACTCCATCCATCCCTCCCCCCATGACTCCATCCATCCCCCCCATGACTCCATCCATCCCTCCCTCCCATGACTCCAGCGGTGTCTTAGCGTTGTCCCAGCAGTGTCCTTGCGTTGTCCCAGCAGTGTCCTTGCGTTGTCCCAGCAGTGTCCTTGCGTTGTCCCAGCGATGTGATTAGTCCCAGCAGTGTCCTTGCGTTGTCCCAGCGCTGTGATTAGTCCCAGCAGTGTCCTTGCATTGTCCCAGCGGTGTCCTTGCGTTGTCCCAGCGCTGTGATTAGTCCCAGCAGTGTCCTTGCGTTGTCCCAGCGCTGTGATTAGTCCCAGCAGTGTCCTTGCGTTGTCCCAGCGATGTGATTAGTCCCAGCGGTGTCCCAGCAGTGTCCTTGCATTGTCCCAGCGGTGTCCTTGCGTTGTCCCAGCAGTGTCCTTGCGTTGTCCCAGCGCTGTGATTAGTCCCAGCGGTGTCCCAGCAGTGTCCTTGCGTTGTCCCAGCGCTGTGAGTAGTCCTAGCGGTGTCCCATCGCTGTGAGTAGTCCTAGCGGTGTCCCAGCAGTGTGAGTAGTCCTAGCGATGTCCTTGCGGTGTCCCAGCGCTGTGAGTAGTCCTAGCGGTATCCTTGCGGTGTCCCAGTGCTGTGAGTAGTCCTAGCGGTGTCCTTGCGGTGTGAGTAGTCCTAGCGGTATCCTTGCGGTGTCCCAGCGGTGTGAGTAGTCCTAGCGGTATCCTTGCGGTGTGAGTAGTCCTAGCGGTGTCCTTGCGGTGTGAGTAGTCCTAGCGGTGTCCTTGCGGTGTGAGTAGTCCCAGCGTTGTCCTTGCGTTGTCCCTGCGCTGTGAGTAGTTCTAGCGGTGTCCTTGCATTGTGAGTAGTCCCAGCGCTGTGAGTAGTCCTAGCGGTGTCCCTGCGTTGTGAGTAGTCCTAGCGGTGTCCCTGCGTTGTGAGTAGTCCTAGCGGTGTCCCTGCGTTGTGAGTAGTCCTTGCGGTGTCCCAGCGCTGTGAGTAGTCCTAGCGGTGTCCTTGCGTTGTCCCAGCGCTGTGAGTAGTCCTAGTGGTGTCCTTGCGTTGTGAGTAGTCCTAGCGGTGTCCTTTCAGTGTCCCAGCGGTGTGAGTAGTCCTAGCGGTGTCCTTTCAGTGTCCTAGCGGTGTGAGTAGTCCCAGTGTTGTCCTTGCGGTGTCCCAGCGGTGTGAGTAGTCCCAGCGTTGTCCTTGCGGTGTGAGTAGTCCTAGCGTTGTCCCTGCGCTGTGAGTTGTCCTTGCGGTGTCCCAGCGGTGTGAGTAGTCCCAGCGTTGTCCTTGCGGTGTGAGTAGTCCTAGCGCTGTGAGTTGTCCTTGCGGTGTCCCAGCGGTGTGAGTAGTCCTAGCGTTGTCCCAGCGCTGTGAGTAGTCCTAGCGGTGTCCTTGTGTTGTCCCAGTGCTGCGAGTTGTCCTTGCGTTGTCCCAGCGCTGCGAGTAGTCCTAGCGTTGTCCCAGCGCTGCGAGTAGTCCTTGCCGTGTCCCAGCGTTGTCCCTGCGCTGTGAGTAGTCCTTGCGGTGTGAGTAGTCCCAGCGTTGTCCCAGCGTTGTCCTTGCGCTGTGAGTAGTCCCAGCGTTGTCCTTGGTCCCAGCGTTGTCCTTGCGTTGTCCCTGCGCTGTGAGTAGTCCCAGCGTTGTCCTTGGTCCCAGCGTTGTCCTTGCGTTGTCCCTGCGCTGTGAGTAGTCCCAGCGTTGTCCTTGGTCCCAGCGTTGTCCTTGGTCCCAGCGTTGTCCTTGGTCCCAGCGCTCTGAGTAGTCCCAGCGCTCTGAGTAGTCCTAGCGGTATGAGTAGTCCCAGCGTTGTCCTTGGTCCCAGCGTTGTCCTTGCGTTGTCCCTGCGCTGTGAGTAGTCCTTGCGGTGTGAGTAGTCCCAGCGTTGTCCTTGCGGTGTGAGTAGTCCCAGCGTTGTCCTTGCGGTGTGAGTAGTCCCAGCGTTGTCCTTGCGGTGTCCCTGCGCTGTGAGTAGTCCCAGCGTTGTCCTTGCGGTGTGAGTAGTCCTAGCGGTGTCCTTGCGTTGTCCCTGCGCTGTGAGTAGTCCTAGCGGTGTCCTTAGTCCCAGCGTTGTCCCAGCGCTGTGAGTAGTCCCGGCGCTGTGAGTAGTCCCGGCGCTGTGAGTAGTCCCGGCGCTGTGAGTAGTCCCGGCGCTGTGAGTAGTCCCGGCGCTGTGAGTAGTCCCAGCGTTGTCCTTGGTCCCAGCGTTGTCCTTGGTCCCAGCGTTGTCCTTGGTCCCAGCGTTGTCCTTGGTCCCAGCGTTGTCCTTGGTCCCAGCGTTGTCCTTGGTCCCAGCGTTGTCCTTGCGCTGTGAGTAGTCCTTGCGCTGTGAGTAGTCCTAGCGGTATGAGTAGTCCCAGCGTTGTCCTTGCGGTGTGAGTAGTCCCAGCGTTGTCCTTGGTCCCAGCGCTCTGAGTAGTCCCAGCGTTGTCCCTGCGCTGTGAGTAGACGCACAAGGTGATGTGGTGACCTTCACGGGACACGGGTGGCACATCCCTCGGCTTTTACATTCATGGCACATTATGCTGATCGGGAACAATGATCGGGTCATTCCGCCGGCTCGATACTCAAGAAGCAGGTGGAGGAGATCGGCTTTTATCTCGCAGAATATCAATAGTTCATTTCACAGATCAGCGTTTCTCTGATCGGAAAGTAATTGGCTCTTCTTGTTTTTCCAGGCATATTCTATCGCAAGTCATGTGCTTCATCAGCCGCTTGTCTTATCGCTTCTGCTGGATACCAGTCCTTCTGCACGCCGGGGAAAGTCAATTCCGTTTGTATCAGCTGCTGTGACACGTCCCTCTGCAATGGACCCCGCGCCAAAAGGAACCGGAGCGCCGCAGTGATGCATCATGGGAGTTCCCCCGCAATACTCATGTCTCTAGTGGTGGGCCTGCTGACAAAGCAGCTATAGGTGGGACTCAGGACTGCTCGCCCCCGGGCCCCCAGGAACTGAAATTCTTGTTGGTTTGTTGGAAAAGCAAACATGACAGGTCACCAAAAATCTATTTTGTTATATTTCTTGCTGGGCTCCAGTGAGATGAATCCTCCGTTGTATTTTAAAACTGCACTTTAATAAAGGCCATTCTTTTTTGCGCACAGAGAATAAATGGAAGCAAATGGGAGATTTGTCAATGTCTGTAGATGACGCCATGTCCTATAAATTGAGTCCTTTCTTTCCCATAATTTTCCTTTTCCAGCTCATTTGTCTGAAAAGAACTAGCCATGAATCCCAGAATGCTCTTCTATAGGAATCGACCAATAGGAACGCTTTACAATTCAGCCTGAAAGGAGTCATATCTACCATGTTTGGCTCTGTGATTGGTCTGTGAAATATCTGGATGGAGCTAAGACTCCCCGAGGCCCCACCTCCTTCCCGCCCTCTGGTGGAGGCCGACCGAATCCTGACCAGTGACTGAGAATTATACCGACACCTTCACTTCATCAATGTCCCCCTCATATCTTCATCAATGTCCTCCTCATATCTTCATCAATGTCCCCCTCATATCTTCATCAATGTCCTCCTCATATCTTCATCAATGTCCCCCTCATATCTTCATCAATGTCCCCCTCATATCTTCATCAATGTCCCCCTCATATCTTCATCAATGTCCCCCTCATATCTTCATCAATGTCCCCCTCATATCTTCATCAATGTCCTCCTCATATCTTCATCAATGTCCTCCTCATATCTTCATCAATGTCCCCCTCATATCTTCATCAATGTCCTCCTCATATCTTCATCAATGTCCCCCTCATATCTTCATCAATGTCCTCCTCATATCTTCATCAATGTCCCCCTCATATCTTCATCAATGTCCCCCTCATATCTTCATCAATGTCCCCCTCATATCTTCATCAATGTCCTCCTCATATCTTCATCAATGTCCTCCTCATATCTTCATCAATGTCCCCCTCATATCTTCATCAATGCCCCCCTCATATCTTCATCAATGTCCCCCTCATATCTTCATCAATGTCCTTCCTCATATCTTCATCAATGTCCTCCTCATATCTTCATCAATGTCCTCTCATATCTTCATCAATGTCCTCCTCATATCTTCATCAATGTCCTCCTCATATCTTCATCAATGTCCCCCTCATACCTTCATCAATGTCCCCCTCATACCTTCATCAATGTCCCCCTCATATCTTCATCAATGTCCCCCTCATATCTTCATCAATGTCCCCCTCATATCTTCATCAATGTCCTCCTCATATCTTCATCAATGTCCTCCTCATATCTTCATCAATGTCCCCCTCATATCTTCATCAATGCCCCCCTCATATCTTCATCAATGTCCCCCTCATATCTTCATCAATGTCCTTCCTCATATCTTCATCAATGTCCTCCTCATATCTTCATCAATGTCCTCTCATATCTTCATCAATGTCCTCCTCATATCTTCATCAATGTCCTCCTCATATCTTCATCAATGTCCCCCTCATACCTTCATCAATGTCCCCCTCATACCTTCATCAATGTCCCCCTCATATCTTCATCAATGTCCCCCTCATATCTTCATCAATGTCCTCCTCATATCTTCATCAATGTCCCCCTCATATCTTCATCAATGTCCTCCTCATATCTTCATCAATGTCCTCCTCATATCTTCATCAATGTCCCCCTCATATCTTCATCAATGTCCTCCTCATATCTTCATCAATGTCCTCATATCTTCATCAATGTCCCCCTCATATCTTCATCAATGTCCTCCTCATATCTTCATCAATGTCCCCCTCATATCTTCATCAATGTCCTTCCTCATATCTTCATCAATGTCCTCCTCATATCTTCATCAATGTCCTCTCATATCTTCATCAATGTCCTCCTCATATCTTCATCAATGTCCTCCTCATATCTTCATCAATGTCCCCCTCATACCTTCATCAATGTCCCCCTCATACCTTCATCAATGTCCCCCTCATATCTTCATCAATGTCCCCCTCATATCTTCATCAATGTCCTCCTCATATCTTCATCAATGTCCCCCTCATATCTTCATCAATGTCCTCCTCATATCTTCATCAATGTCCTCCTCATATCTTCATCAATGTCCCCCTCATATCTTCATCAATGTCCTCCTCATATCTTCATCAATGTCCTCATATCTTCATCAATGTCCCCCTCATATCTTCATCAATGTCCTCCTCATATCTTCATCAATGTCCCCCTCATATCTTCATCAATGTCCTCCTCATATCTTCATCAATGTCCCCCTCATATCTTCATCAATGTCCCCCTCATATCTTCATCAATGTCCCCCTCATATCTTCATCAATGTCCCCCTCATATCTTCATCAATGTCCCCCTCATATCTTCATCAATGTCCCCCTCATATCTTCATCAATGCCCCCCTCATATCTTCATCAATGCCCCCCTCATATCTTCATCAATGCCCCCCTGATATCTTCATCAATGTCCCCCTCATATCTTCATCAATGTCCCCCTCATATCTTCATCAATGTCCCCCTCATATCTTCATCAATGTCCCCCTCATATCTTCATCAATGTCCCCCTCATATCTTCATCAATGTCCCCCTCATATCTTCATCAATGTCCCCCTCATACCTTCATCAATGTCCCCCTCATACCTTCATCAATGTCCCCCTCATACCTTCATCAATGTCCCCCTCATATCTTCATCAATGTCCTCCTCATATCTTCATCAATGTCCCCCTCATATCTTCATCAATGTCCCCCTCATATCTTCATCAATGTCACCTCATATCTTCATCAATGTCCTCCTCATATCTTCATCAATGTCCTCCTCATATCTTCATCAATGTCCTTCCTCATATCTTCATCAATGTCCTTCCTCATATCTTCATCAATGTCCCCCTCATATCTTCATCAATGTCACCTCATATCTTCATCAATGTCCTCCTCATATCTTCATCAATGTCCCCCTCATATCTTCATCAATGTCCTCTCATATCTTCATCAATGTCCTCCTCATATCTTCATCAATGTCCTCCTCATATCTTCATCAATGTCCCCCTCATATCTTCATCAATGTCCTTCCTCATATCTTCATCAATGTCCCCCTCATATCTTCATCAATGTCCCCCTCATATCTTCATCAATGTCCCCCTCATATCTTCATCAATGTCCCCCTCATATCTTCATCAATGTCCCCCTCATATCTTCATCAATGTCCTCCTCATATCTTCATCAATGTCCTCCTCATATCTTCATCAATGTCCTCCTCATATCTTCATCAATGTCCTTCATCAATGTCCTCCTCATATCTTCATCAATGTCCCCCTCATATCTTCATCAATGTCCCCCTCATATCTTCATCAATGTCCCCCTCATATCTTCATCAATGTCCCCCTCATATCTTCATCAATGTCCCCCTCATATCTTCATCAATGTCCCCCTCATATCTTCATCAATGTCCTCCTCATATCTTCATCAATGTCCCCCTCATATCTTCATCAATGTCCCCCTCATATCTTCATCAATGTCCTCCTCATATCTTCATCAATGTCCCCCTCATATCTTCATCAATGTCCCCCTCATATCTTCATCAATGTCCCCCTCATATCTTCATCAATGTCCTCCTCATATCTTCATCAATGTCCTCCTCATATCTTCATCAATGTCCTTCATCAATGTCCTCCTCATATCTTCATCAATGTCCCCCTCATATCTTCATCAATGCCCCCCTCATATCTTCATCAATGTCCTTCCTCAATGTCCCCCTCATATCTTCATCAATGTCCTCCTCATATCTTCATCAATGTCCTTCATCAATGTCCTCCTCATATCTTCATCAATGTCCCCCTCATATCTTCATCAATGCTCCCCTCATATCTTCATCAATGTCCCCCTCATATCTTCATCAATGTCCCCCTCATATCTTCATCAATGTCCCCCTCATATCTTCATCAATGTCCCCCTCATATCTTCAATAATGTCCCCCTCATATCTTCATCAATGTCCCCCTCATATCTTCATCAATGTCCTTAATCAATGTCCCCCTCATATCTTCATCAATGTCCCCCTCATATCTTCATCAATGTCCTTCATCAATGTCCCCCTCATATCTTCATCAATGTCCCCCTCATATCTTCATCAATGTCCTTCATCAATGTCCTCCTCATATCTTCATCAATGTTCCCCTCATATCTTCATCAATGTTCCCCTCATATCTTCATCAATGTCCTTCATCAATGTCCCCCTCATATCTTCATCAATGTCCCCCTCATATCTTCATCAATGTCCCCCTCATATCTTCATCAATGTCCCCCTCATATCTTCATCAATGTCCTCCTCATATCTTCATCAATGTCCCCCTCATATCTTCATCAATGTCCCCCTCATATCTTCATCAATGTCCCCCTCATATCTTCATCAATGTCCCCCTCATATCTTCATCAATGTCCCCCTCATATCTTCATCAATGTCCTTCATCAATGTCCCCCTCATATCTTCATCAATGTCCCCCTCATATCTTCATCAATGTCCTTCATCAATGTCCCCCTCATATCTTCATCAATGTCCTCCTCATATCTTCATCAATGTCCCCCTCATATCTTCATCAATGTCCCCCTCATATCTTCATCAATGTCCCCCTCATATTTTCATCAATGTCCTCCTCATTTCTTCATCAATGTCCCCCCCATATCTTCATCAATGTCCCCCTCATATCTTCATCAATGTCCCCCTCATATCTTCATCAATGTCCTCCTCATATCTTCATCAATGTCCCCCTCATATCTTCATCATTGTCCCCCTCATATCTTCATCAATGTCCCCCTCATATCTTCATCAATGTCCCCCTCATATCTTCATCAATGTCCCCCTCATATCTTCATCAATGTCCTTCCTCAATGTCCCCCTCATATCTTCATCAATGTCCCCCTCATATCTTCATCAATGTCCTTCATCAACGTCCCCCTCATATCTTCATCAATGTCCCCCTCATATCTTCATCAATGTCCCCCTCATATCTTCATCAATGTCCTCCTCATATCTTCATCAATGTCCCCCTCATATTTTCATCAATGTCCCCCTCATATCTTCATCAATGTCCCCCTCATATCTTCATCAATGTCCTTCATCAATGTCCCCCTCATATCTTCATCAATGTCCCCCTCATATCTTCATCAATGTCCCCCTCATATCTTCATCAATGTCCCCCTCATATCTTCATCAATGTCCCCCCCATACCTTCATCAATGTCCCCCTCATACCTTCATCAATGTCCCCCTCATACCTTCATCAATGTCCCCCTCATATCTTCATCAATGTCCTCCTCATATCTTCATCAATGTCCCCCTCATATCTTCATCAATGTCCCCCTCATATCTTCATCAATGTCCCCCTCATATCTTCATCAATGTCCCCCTCATATCTTCATCAATGTCACCTCATATCTTCATCAATGTCCTCCTCATATCTTCATCAATGTCCCCCTCATATCTTCATCAATGTCCTTCCTCATATCTTCATCAATGTCCTCCTCATATCTTCATCAATGTCCCCCTCATATCTTCATCAATGTCCCCCTCATATCTTCATCAATGTCCCCCTCATATCTTCATCAATGTCCTTCCTCATATCTTCATCAATGTCCTCCTCATATCTTCATCAATGTCCCCCTCATATCTT
Organism: Rana temporaria; assembly: GCF_905171775.1. Taxonomy (NCBI): domain Eukaryota; kingdom Metazoa; phylum Chordata; class Amphibia; order Anura; family Ranidae; genus Rana; species Rana temporaria. The sequence continues at coordinate 224,570,741 of NC_053494.1, read as the reverse complement.
CATCAATGTCCTCCTCATATCTTCATCAATGTCCTTCCTCATATCTTCATCAATGTTCTCCTCATATCTTCATCAATGTCCTCCTCATATCTTCATCAATGTCCCCCTCATATCTTCATCAATGTCCCCCTCATATCTTCATCAATGTCCCCCTCATATGTTCATCAATGTCCCCCTCATATCTTCATCAATGTCCTTCCTCAATGTCCCCCTCATATCTTCATCAATGTCCCCCTCATATATTCATCAATGTCCCCCTCATATCTTCATCAATGTCCTCCTCATATCTTCATCAATGTCCCCCTCATATCTTCATCAATGTCCCCCTCATATCTTCATCAATGTCCCCCTCATATCTTCATCAATGTCCCCCTCATATGTTCATCAATGTCCCCCTCATATCTTCATCAATGTCCTTCCTCAATGTCCCCCTCATATCTTCATCAATGTCCCCCTCATATCTTCATCAATGTCCTCCTCATATCTTCATCAATGTCCCCCTCATATCTTCATCAATGTCCCCCTCATATGTTCATCAATGTCCCCCTCATATCTTCATCAATGTCCTTCCTCAATGTCCCCCTCATATCTTCATCAATGTCCCCCTCAGATCTTCATCAATGTCCCCCTCATAGCTTCATCAATGTCCTTCCTCAATGTCCCCCTCATATGTTCATCAATGTCCCCCTCATCTCTTCATCAATGTCCTTCCTCAATGTCCCCCTCAGATCTTCATCAATGTCCCCCTCATAGCTTCATCAATGTCCTTCCTCAATGTCCCCCTCATATCTTCATCAATGTCCCCCTCATATCTTCATCAATGTCCCCCTCATATCTTCATCAATGTCCCCCTCATATCTTCATCAATGTCCCCCTCATATCTTCATCAATGTCCCCCTCATATCTTCATCAATGTCCCCCTCATATCTTCATCAATGTCCCCCTCATATCTTCATCAATGTCCTCCTCATATCTTCATCAATGTCCCCCTCATATCTTCATCAATGTCCCCCTCATATCTTCATCAATGTCCTCCTCATATCTTCATCAATGTCCCCCTCATATCTTCATCAATGTCCCCCTCATATCTTCATCAATGTCCCCCTCATATCTTCATCAATGTCCTCCTCATATCTTCATCAATGTCCTCCTCATATCTTCATCAATGTCCTTCATCAATGTCCTCCTCATATCTTCATCAATGTCCCCCTCATATCTTCATCAATGCTCCCCTCATATCTTCATCAATGTCCCCCTCATATCTTCATCAATGTCCCCCTCATATCTTCATCAATGTCCCCCTCATATCTTCATCAATGTCCCCCTCATATCTTCATCAATGTCCCCCTCATATCTTCATCAATGTCCCCCTCATATCTTCATCAATGTCCTTCCTCAATGTCCCCCTCATATCTTCATCAATGTCCTTCATCAATGTCCTCCTCATATCTTCATCAATGTCCCCCTCATATCTTCATCAATGTCCCCCTCATATCTTCATCAATGTCCCCCTCATATCTTCATCAATGTCCTTCCTCAATGTCCCCCTCATATCTTCATCAATGTCCCACCTCATATCTTCATCAATGTCCTTCATCAATGTCCCCCTCATATCTTCATCAATGTCCCCCTCATATCTTCATCAATGTCCCCCTCATATCTTCATCAATGTCCCCCTCATATCTTCATCAATGTCCCCCTCATATCTTCATCAATGTCCTTCCTCAATGTCCCCCTCATATCTTCATCAATGTCCTTCATCAATGTCCTCCTCATATCTTCATCAATGTCCCCCTCATATCTTCATCAATGTCCCCCTCATATCTTCATCAATGTCCCCCTCATATCTTCATCAATGTCCTTCCTCAATGTCCCCCTCATATCTTCATCAATGTCCCACCTCATATCTTCATCAATGTCCTTCATCAATGTCCTCCTCATATCTTCATCAATGTCCCCCTCATATCTTCATCAATGCTCCCCTCATATCTTCATCAATGTCCCCCTCATATCTTCATCAATGTCCCCCTCATATCTTCATCAATGTCCCCCTCATATCTTCATCAAAGTCCCCCTCATATCTTCAATAATGTCCCCCTCATATCTTCATCAATGTCCCCCTCATATCTTCATCAATGTCCTTAATCAATGTCCCCCTCATATCTTCATCAATGTCCCCCTCATATCTTCATCAATGTCCTTCATCAATGTCCCCCTCATATCTTCATCAATGTCCCCCTCATATCTTCATCAATGTCCTTCATCAATGTCCTCCTCATATCTTCATCAATGTTCCCCTCATATCTTCATCAATGTTCCCCTCATATCTTCATCAATGTCCTTCATCAATGTCCCCCTCATATCTTCATCAATGTCCCCCTCATATCTTCATCAATGTCCCCCTCATATCTTCATCAATGTCCCCCTCATATCTTCATCAATGTCCCCCTCATATCTTCATCAATGTCCTCCTCATATCTTCATCAATGTCCCCCTCATATCTTCATCAATGTCCCCATCATATCTTCATCAATGTCCCCCTCATATCTTCATCAATGTCCCCCTCATATCTTCATCAATGTCCTTCATCAATGTCCCCCTCATATCTTCATCAATGTCCCCCTCATATCTTCATCAATGTCCTTCATCAATGTCCCCCTCATATCTTCATCAATGTCCTCCTCATATCTTCATCAATGTCCCCCTCATATCTTCATCAATGTCCCCCTCATATATTCATCAATGTCCCCCTCATATCTTCATCAATGTCCCCCTCATATTTTCATCAATGTCCTCCTCATTTCTTCATCAATGTCCCCCCCATATCTTCATCAATGTCCCCCTCATATCTTCATCAATGTCCCCCTCATATCTTCATCAATGTCCTCCTCATATCTTCATCAATGTCCCCCTCATATCTTCATCATTGTCCCCCTCATATCTTCATCAATGTCCCCCTCATATCTTCATCAATGTCCCCCTCATATCTTCATCAATGTCCCCCTCATATCTTCATCAATGTCCCCCTCATATCTTCATCAATGTCCTTCCTCAATGTCCCCCTCATACCTTCATCAATGTCCCCCTCATATCTTCATCAATGTCCTTCATCAACGTCCCCCTCATATCTTCATCAATGTCCCCCTCATATCTTCATCAATGTCCCCCTCATATCTTCATCAATGTCCTCCTCATATCTTCATCAATGTCCCCCTCATATCTTCATCAATGTCCCCCTCATATCTTCATCAATGTCCCCCTCATATCTTCATCAATGTCCTTCATCAATGTCCCCCTCATATCTTCATCAATGTCCCCCTCATATCTTCATCAATGTCCCCCTCATATCTTCATCAATGTCCTCCTCATATCTTCATCAATGTCCCCCTCAAATCTTCATCAATGTCCCCCTCAAATCTTCATCAATGTCCCCCTCATATCTTCATCAATGTCCTCCTCATATCTTCATCAATGTCCCCCTCATATCTTCATCAATGTCCTCCTCATATCTTCATCAATGTCCTTCATCAATGTCCCCCTCATATCTTCATCAATGTCCCCCTCATATCTTCATCAATGTCCCCCTCATATCTTCATCAATGTCCTTCATCAATGTCCCCCTCATATCTTCATCAATGTCCTCCTCATATCTTCATCAATGTCCTTCATCAATGTCCCCCTCATATCTTCATCAATGTCCCCCTCATATCTTCATCAATGTCCTTCATCAATGTCCCCCTCATATCTTCATCAATGTCCTTCATCAATGTCCCCCTCATATCTTCAGTGCCGGGACCCCTAACAGTGAAATTATTTTGGTAGCGGGGGTTGTCAGTACTATGGGCAAGACAAGTAATTTACGCCCCAAACCCGCGGACATTTAGCGCTCCCAGAGTCCCTTCCACTCGTACATTAATATAACCCCTTAGTGTACATTTTAGGATGTTCCCCTCTTTCTCTTTGTTCTTCTTTCTTTCCCTTTTATCTCTCTCTATCCTAATCTTTTGTTTTTCCCCCATCCCCCATGGGGCTAGAGGGGCTCTAGCCATCTTGTTTTTTCTCTTTTTCTTTCTTCCACGTATTCTCTATTTTTATTCCTTCTTTTACTCCTTGGTGGGGGGTGGGGAGATGGGATCAGTGACAGTGCTGGGGGGGATGGGATCAGTGGCTGTTCTAGGGGGGATGGGATCAGTGGCAGTGCTGGGGGGGGTGGGATCACTGGCAGTGCTGGGGGGGATGGGATCAGTGGCAGTACTGGGGGGAATGGGATCAGTGGCAGTGCTGAGGGGGGTGGGATCAGTGGCAGTACTGGGGGGGTGGGATCAGTGGCAGTGCTGGGGGGATGGGATCAGTGACGGTGCTGGGGGGAATGGGATCAGTGGCAGTGCTGAGGGGGGTGGGATCAGTGGCAGTGCTGGGGGGATGGGATCAGTGGCGGTGCTGGGGGGAATGGGATCAGTGGCAGTGCTGAGGGGGGTGGGATCAGTGGCAGTGCTGGGGGGATGGGATCAGTGGCAGTGCTGGGGGGTGGGATCAGTGGCAGTGCTGGGTGGGATGGGGTCAGTGGCAGTGCTGGGGGGGATGGGATCAGTGGCAGTACTGGGGGGTGGGATCAGTGGCAGTGCTGGGGGGGGATGGGATGAGTGGCAGTGCGGGGGGGGGGGGGGTTCAGATCAGCCAACTTAGGTGCTCTTGATGAAGGTCATCTGCTGATCTGAGGACTGTAGTGGGGACTTTTTATGGCAACTATAATCACAGGCAGTGTTACTTCCTGTGTCTCCGGCTTCAATGTGTCTCTGGCTCTGAGTTGTCTTGTAGCAGTGACACCTGTGCTGAAATCAGGAGATGGGGTCTCCTCCAGCCCCTCCCACCTTACAATCCTCACCAGTCAGCTGACCTCTAGTCTCTGCCCCCCAGCTATGCGGTGAACTGAATGGGCGGCTGCGAAGAGGCTTCCAGGGACAGCCCTGCTGGGCAGCCGCAAAAGGGCTGGGAGAGGGGTGCGGGCTTCAGGAACAGCCCAGGATTCGGTGCCCTGGCAAATCATCTTTTGACCCCCGAGGAGGTCCTGACCCCCAGGTTGAGAGCCACTGATCTATGTGAAAGCCTTCCCATTGAATGCCGCTTATATTTCAGAGCTGTTACATAACTCATCTTTCTGACACATGTAATGTACGTCTGTCTAGGGCAGTGCCAGGCAACAAGTAGCTTTCTTGCTACTGTGGAACTATAATTTGCAGCATGCCCATCCACTCCTGGCTGACTATGTAGATTCTATGGCTAGAAGGAGAGCTGTGACTTCAGAGGAGCTGGAGATCTGCTGGTTGCCTATCGCTTGTCATTGAACGATAGTAGACAGAAGTATGAGGCCTCCAAGGTTTATTGGAATCTTGACAAGGCCACCTGGAAGGTAGAAATGCGTCCGGCAAATGTAGATGTTACTTCAGAATTTCAATACTCTACTTAGAGCCGCAATCAATAAATGGGAAGAATAGCGTGGGAACAGCTGGGGAGCAGGTGGTTGTCTCGGCGATAATGGACAGCCGTCTCACATGTGTCTGACGGGGAGGATGCCGTCTCCTGACCCACAAGCCTCCTGTAATTCCGGATTGGAGTTTATACAACTTTCTGCTTGTTTAGCCAACCGTGAGCCGATGGATCTCCGCACCTGCTTCCTCCCGCTCATCCCAATTGTATGTCATCTCTTCAATATGTCTAATGCACCATGTATGTTCCCCTTACGGGGGATTTACTAAAGGCAGATAGACTGAGCGCTCTGCATAGCTTAGTAAATGAGAGGAAGCTCTGCTGACTCTCATCACCCAATCATGTGCAAGCAGAAATGCTGTTTTTATTTTCCTTGCATGTGATTGGATATTCTTTACAAAATTAAACTTTGTCTCATTTATTATTCTGCGGTTCGATTGCCCTAACAGACCGTTTATTTGCCTTTAGTATATCCACCTCTTATGTTGCTTTGCATCTTCATGTTATATCCTCCTTTGTCTCCCCTCCATGGAATCTTCCACATTGTCGGGACCTTTGTGTCCTCTCATAGTGTACATCCTCCATTGTTCCCTCTGTACTTCGGGACCCACTGTGTCCCTCTTCAGATCAATTGTCTATCTGTGACTCCGGCAACTATCTTTCCCACCGCATCTTCCCTAAATGACGTTTTCATCAGTTTTCTCTACACCGTGTTTCTTCCCCATCACTCTCTTCTCTATGTTTCCTCTACATCGTGTTTCGTCTCCATCACTCTCTCCTCTACGTTTCCCTTACACCATGTTTCTTCTCCATCACTCTCTCCTCTACGTTTCCCTTACACCATGTTTCTTCTCCATCACTCTCTCCTCTACGTTTCCTCTACACCATGTTTCTTCTTCATCACTTTCTCCTCTACATTTCCCCTACACCATGTTTTGTCTCCATCACTCTCTCCTCTACATTTCCTCTACATCGTGTTTCTTTTTCATCACTCTCTCCTCTACATTTCCCCTACACCATGTTTCGTCTCCATCACTCTCTCCTCTACATTTCCCCTACACCATGTTTCGTCTCCATCACTCTCTCCTCTACGTTTCCCTTACACCATGTTTCTTCTCCATCACTCTCTCCTCTACGTTTCCTCTACACCATGTTTCTTCTTCATCACTTTCTCCTCTACATTTCCCCTACACCATGTTTTGTCTCCATCACTCTCTCCTCTACATTTCCTCTACATCGTGTTTCTTTTTCATCACTCTCTCCTCTACATTTCCCCTACACCATGTTTCGTCTCCATCACTCTCTCCTCTACATTTCCCCTACACCATGTTTCGTCTCCATCACTCTCTCCTCTACATTTCCCCTACACCATGTTTTGTCTCCATCACTCTCTCCTCTACATTTTCCCTACACCATGTTTCGTCTTCACCACTCTCTCCGGCTCTACACTGTGTCCTCATCTCTGTTTCATGTTCTCCTCTATTTTTCTTCTTTATCATGCTCTCATCTTTCTGTTTCCTCTACATCATGTCCTCGTCCATGTTTTCTATATGTCATGTGCTGTGTTCTCTTCCCACTAGGTCATGTTGTCTATGCTTTCTCAACATCATGTGCTCCTCTAAGTCTCCTCTCATTATCTTATCTTCTATGTTTCCTCTATGTCATGTTCTGCATGTTTAATCTATGTAATGTTCTCCATGTTTCCTCTATGTCATGTTCTCAATGTTTCCTCGATGTCATGTTCTCTATGTTTCCTCTATGTCATGTTCTCTATGTTTCCTCTATGTCATGTTCTCCATGTTTTCTCTATGTCATGTTCTCCATGTTTCCTCGATGTCATGTTCTCTATGTTTCCTCGATGTCATGTTCTCTATGTTTCCTCTATGTCATGTTCTCCATGTTTCCTCTATGTCATGTTCTCAATGTTTCCTCTATGTCCTGTTGTCCATGTTTTCTCTATGTTATGTTCTCCATGTTTCCTCTATGTCATGTTCTCCATGTTTCCTCTATGTCATGTTCTCAATGTTTCCTCTATGTCATGTTCTCCATGTTTCCTCTATGTCATGTTCTCAATGTTTCCTCGATGTCATGTTCTCTATGTTTCCTCTATGTCATGTTCTCCATGTTTCCTCTATGTCATGTTCTCCATGTTTCCTCTATGTCATGTTCTCAATGTTTCCTCTATGTCATGTTCTCAATGTTTCCTCTATGTCATGTTCTCCATGTTTCCTCTATGTCATGTTCTCAATGTTTCCTCTATGTCATGTTCTCTATGTTTCCTCTATGTCATGTTCTCAATGTTTCCTCTATGTCATGTTCTCCATGTTTTCTCTATGTCATGTTCTCCATGTTTCCTCTATGTCATGTTCTCCATGTTTCCTCTATGTCATGTTCGCTACGTTCCCTCTACATTATATCCTCTATGTTTCTTTCAATTCCTTTTTATTCAAAAAGTGAAATAAACATACAAGCATTATACGTTGATTGTTTGTACAACATACAGATGTAGATGGCCATTGTACAAAGTAACATAAGTGCTAAAATCTAACATGCTCTACTCGCCGGCAGAGTTCGCAAGGACTGTGGAAATAGGTGACGTTAAATAATCCATCAGGTAGTGAAAATTAAGAGAAACACATTTGTCTTATGACTTCGGAACCAGGGGAACAGTTAGGAAAATATCACAAGAAAGGCCATGGACATATTAGCAAGCACTGCTACAGTAAGGCCCAGATCTGATTGCCAATGTACAATTGATTGGGAGGTATACTCACCTATAGGTAAGTGAGAATAAGAAAAGATAATAAAAAAGGAAAGGCCCAGCCCCAACCTAGCTGTGGGAGCCTGCCATTATTCATAAAGAAAGGAAATGGTAGAAGACAAAAAAAAGGAAAGAGAGGAAAAAAAAACAAGAGAGGGAAGAGGAATACAAAGATAAGTGAAGAGAGAAAAGGGAAGGTAAAAGGAGAGACCCGGGCTGAGTGTGGCAGAAGCATGTCCTCTATGTTCCCTTTACATTGTGTCCTCCTCTATGTTCCCTCTACATCGTGTCCTCGTCTATGTTCCCTTTACATTGTGTCCTCCTCTATGTTTCCTTTACATTGTGTCCTCCTCTATGTTCCCTCTACATCGTGTCCTCGTCTATGTTCCCTTTACATTGTGTCCTCGTCTATGTTCCCTTTACATTGTGTCCTCCTCTATGTTCCCTTTACATTGTGTCCTCCTCTATGTTCCCTTTACATCGTGTCCTCCTCTATGTTCCCTTTACATTGTGTCCTCCTCTATGTTCCCTTTACATTGAGTCCTCCTCTATGTTCCCTTTACATTGTGTCCTCCTCTATGTTCCCTTTACATTGTGTCCTTCTCTATGTTCCCTTTACATTGTGTCCTCCTCTATGTTCCCTTTACATTGAGTCCTCCTCTATGTTCCCTTTACATCGTGTTCTCCTCTATGTTCCCTTTACATTGTGTCCTCCTCTATGTTCCCTTTACATCGTGTCCTCCTCTATGTTCCCTCTACATCGTGTCCTCATCTATGTTCCCTTTACATTGTGTCCTCCTCTATGTTCCCTTTACATTGTGTCCTCCTCTATGTTCCCTTTACATTGTGTCCTCCTCTATGTTCCCTTTACATTGTGTCCTCCTCTATGTTCCCTCTACATCGTGTCCTCGTCTATGTTCCCTTTACATTGTGTCCTCCTCTATGTTCCCTCTACATCGTGTCCTCGTCTATGTTCCCTTTACATTGTGTCCTCCTCTATGTTCCCTCTACATCGTGTCCTCGTCTATGTTCCCTTTACATTGTGTCCTCCTCTATGTTCCCTCTACATCGTGTCCTCGTCTATGTTCCCTTTACATTGTGTCCTCCTCTATGTTCCCTTTACATTGTGTCCTCCTCTATGTTCCCTTTACATCGTGTCCTCCTCTATGTTCCCTTTACATTGTGTCCTCCTCTATGTTCCCTTTACATCGTGTCCTCCTCTATGTTCCCTTTACATTGTGTCCTCCTCTATGTTCCCTTTACATCGTGTCCTCCTCTATGTTTCCTTTACATTGTGTCCTCCTCTATGTTCCCTTTACATCGAGTCCTCCTCTATGTTCCCTTTACATTGTGTCCTCCTCTACATTTTTTCAACATGGCGTTCTGCTGTATTTTCTGGTTTTCTTGCCCCCATATATCTCCTGTAGCTTGTTCTCTTCTGTATTTTTCTAGATAACATGTTCTGCTTTCAAAGACCTCACTGATTTTTGTTCTGCTGCCATTATATATATAGAAAATGTTCTGTTAATAACACAGCTGGGCTCAGATCTCACTCTCACACAGGCCATTTCTAACGGATGTCTTTGGTTTTATGTCCATGAGAAGCTCCTGAGATTTCCGAGTGTTCGGCCTCTTCTCAGGCTCACTCTGAAAAGTACTGAAGGAATGTTTCTCGGTAAACCTCGAGGAGTGGTTACGATTTAAAGACATTAATGGGCGCTTATAGTTGGTGCTGCTGGCAGCGGAGTTTAGGTGGACTCTCCGGAGCCGCTCTTTGTTTGCATGTTCCAGAGTAAGGCGACAGCGAAGGACTTGCAGAAAAACTTGTCGGAACTGCTTTGAAGAGATGTTATATAAGAGGGGGTTCACCACCGAGCTGAGGTAGAAGAAGGTGTCGGCAATTGGGAGCAATGTCATGTAGATCCGGAGGTAGGAGAGCGACCATTCCTGCTTTGGTGTGCTTGCCGCCATAATGCGAAGGGCTTGGTTGGGCATCCAGCAAACCGCGAGGGTCAGGACAATGAGACCTGGGAAAAGAAGACGTTGGAGGTTAGGACAATGAATGATCATGCAGGAGGCCTTGTACAATGTCACCTTGGCATTATTTAAACAGCAAAGGCAGTAATAGCAGAGAAGGTGGCATAAAACGAAGTTGTAGACGGAAGATTCCTAGAATTATGTTTATTGATCCGAATCGCTCTGCTGGTTCCTTCATTGCAGACAATGCACCTTCATTCTGTCCTAGTCTCCATACAAGTAAATCTTCATATCGATCATTTCTCAGAAAAGCCCAATAAAGCACGTTCAGCTACAAGTAGAAATGATAACACTGATTTTTCTTAAAGTAAACCTGTCATAGAAAAGGAACATTCCTGCCCAAGGGGCCTTCTATTCCTATCAGCAGGGAAAGCCTTTTCTCTGCATCTCTGTCATTTCATTTGTCTGTGTTTGTGGGGCTTCTGGGTATGTCCAGCTGCACCCCCCCCCCATTCAATGAGCCCCCCTCAAAGTACATTAGAGCCCCTCCTATTGAGCATGAGGGAGGCATCTGGCTGTTGTTTCTCCAACTGCACATGCTCAGAAGGCCATTTATATGGAGACCCCACTTCCTATCAGGTGCATAGCTGTGGTTCTGAGGGGCCCCCAGAATAAACTGTTATAGGGCTTGTAGAATACAATGATAAAATGGATGTGATGTTTTACATTGCCCACTTAATTCATGGGTGGTGGGTGGTGGGTTGTGGGTGATGGGTTGTGGGTGGTGGGTGGTGGGTGATGGGTTGTAGGTGGTGGGTTGTGGGTGGTAGGTGGTGGGTTGTGGGTGATGGGTGGTGGGTTGTGGGTGGTAGGTGGTGGGTTGTGGGTGATGGGTTGTGGGTGGTGGGTGATGGGTGGTGGGTGGTGGGTGATGGGTGGTGGGTGATGGGTGGTGGGTTGTGGGTGATGGGTTGTGGGTGATTGGTTGTGGGTGGTAGGTGGTGGGTTGTGGGTGATGGGTTGTGGGTGGTAGGTGGTGGGTTGTGGGTGATGGGTTGTGGGTGGTGGGTGATGGGTTGTGGGTTGTGGGTGATGGGTTGTGGGTGATGGGTTGTGGGTGATGGGTTGTGGGTTGTAGGTGATGGGCGGTGGGTTGTGGGTGGTGGGTGATGGGTTGTGGGTGGTGGGTGATGGGTTGTGGGTGGTAGGTGGTGGGTTGTGGGTGGTGGGTTGTGGGTGGTGGGTGATGGGTGGGGGGTGATGGGTGGTGGGTGATGGGTTGTGGGTGGTAGGTGATGGGTTGTGGGTGATGGGTGGTGGATGATGGGTTGTGGGTGGTAGGTGGTGGGTTGTGGGTGATGGGTTGTGGGTGGTGGGTTGTGGGTGATGGGTGGTGGGTTGTGGGTGGTGGGTGATGGGTGATGGGTTGTGGGTGGTAGGTGGTGGGTTGTGGGTGGTGGTGATGGGTGGTGGGTGATGGGTTGTGGGTGGTAGGTGATGGGTGATGGGTTGTGGGTGGTGGGTGATGGGTTGTGGGTGATGGGTTGTGGGTGGTGGGTGATGGGTTGTGGGTGGTGGGTGGTGGGTTGTGGGTGGTGGGTGATGGGTGGTGGGTGATGGGTTGTGGGTGGTGGGTTGTGGGTGATGGGTTGTGGGTTGTGGGTGATGGGTGGTGGGTGATGGGTGGTGGGTGGTAGGTGATGGGTTGTGGGTGATGGGTGGTGGGTGGTGGGTGGTAGGTGATGGGTTGTGGGTGATGGGTTGTGGGTGGTGGGTTGTGGGTGGTGGGTTGTGGGTGGTGGGTTGTGGGTGATGGGTGGTGGGTGGTGGGTGATGGGTGGTGGGTGATGGGTGGTGGGTGGTGGGTGATGGGTGGTAGGTGATGGGTGGTGGGTGATGGGTGGTGGGTGATGGGTGGTGGGTGGTAGGTGATGGGTGGTGGGTGATGGGTGATGGGTGGTGGGTGATGGGTGGTGGGTGATAGGTGGTGGGTGATGGGTTGTGGGTGGTAGGTGGTGGGTTGTGGGTGGTGGGTTGTGGGTGATGGTGGTGGTGATGGGTGATGGGTGGTGGGTGATGGGTTGTGGGTGATGGGTGGTGGGTGATGGGTGGTGGGTGATGGGTGGTGGGTGGTAGGTGATGGGTTGTGGGTGATGGGTTGTGGGTGGTGGGTTGTGGGTGATGGGTGGTGGGTTGTGGGTGGTGGGTGATGGGTTGTGGGTGATGGGTGGTGGGTGGTGGGTGGTGGGTTGTGGGTGGTGGGTGGTAGGTGATGGGTTGTGGGTTGTAGGTGATGGGTTGTGGGTGATGGGTTGTGGGTGGTGGGTTGTGGGTGATGGGTGGTGGGTGGTGGGTGGTAGGTGATGGGTTGTGGGTTGTAGGTGATGGGTTGTGGGTGGTGGGTGATGGGTGGTGGGTTGTGGGTGGGGATCTGACACTCTGTGTAGAGCGAATGTCTACAGGAAGCTGAAGGACAAAGCATCGAATCCTCACCACATGTAAACAATTAGTGGGATCCATTTCTTTCTGTTTGAACACTCGGCTTTATGAAGTGATTGTAAACCACAAAGTCTCCTGGGAATCGGCAGCCGAGTCAATGATTTGTTTTCTCCTCGTACAGCATCTGGATATTGGGATCAAACACGTTGAAGAATCTGTCCGTAAATGACAACATTTATCTCTTCAGGGAAGAAGGGAATAGAGAGAGAGCTTATCGCAATCTCTGCGTCCTCCTGGAAATTCGCAGTCTATACGGCTCAGAGGAGACTCCACAGAGGTGGAGGGATTAATCCGGGGAAATGGCGCTTTACAGAACCTCCGGCAGATTTTCAGGGAAATATTCGATTTCTAGGAGGAGAAGCAGAAATACAGAACTAGAATTCGCAGATACTAATAATACTCATCTAACTTTGCACATGACCCCTCCGGAGACATACCCCTCTGGAGGGATACCGACCCCTCCGGAGACATACCCCTCCAGAGACATACCCCTCTGGAGGGATACCGACCCCTCCGGAGACATACCCCTCTGGAGGGATACCGACCCCTCCGGAGACATACCCCTCTGGAGGGATACCGACCCCTCCGGAGACATACCCCTCTGGAGGGATACCGACCCCTCCGGAGACATACCCCTCCGGAGACATACCCCTCTGGAGGGATACCGACCCCTCCAGAGACATACCCCTCTGGAGGGATACTGACCCCTCCAGAGACATACCCCTCCGGAGACATACCCCTCTGGAGGGATACCGACCCCTCCAGAGGCATACCCCTCTGGAGGGATACCGACCCCTCCGGAGACATACCCCTCTGGAGGGATACCGACCCCTCCGGAGACATACCCCTCTGGAGGGATACCGACCCCTCCAGAGGCATACCCCTCTGGAGGGATACCGACCCCTCCGGAGACATACCCCTCTGGAGGGATACCGACCCCTCCGGAGACATACCCCTCTGGAAGGATACCGACCCCTCCGGAGACATACCGACCCCTCCGGAGCTCAAACCGGACGGTAATACCCTCTAGGACCCGGTTCCATCTCTAGAGCTCAAACTGGATGGTGATATCCTTTAGGACCCGGCTCTATCACTAGGGCCCAAACTGGATGGTGAAACCCTCTAGGACCCGGCTCCATCCCTAGAGCTCAAATAGGACGGTGATACCCTCTAGGACCCGGCTCCATCACTAGTGCCTAAGTCAGGCACACATCCGGCTCAAACAGAACGGTGATACCCTCTAGGACCAGGCTCCATCACTAGGGCCTGTAACGGTCACCACCGTTTACGACCTTCCATCCCAGTCACGACAGCTTATCGACACTCCAACCGACAGGACCGATCCATATCAATTTCCCAGAATCAAGACGAGACACGCAGCTCTGTGCTTGTTCCAAATGTAATGACACTTTAATGGTTTCTTCTCAGTCTTATATACAGTATCAGGCATTAAAGCAACAATGAGATCTCCACCCCCCTAATCGCACACTAAGGCTAATTACTAAACATTCCTTAATCAACAACAAAACACCTTCACCTACTCCGTCTCCACAAGTACATTTCACACGTAAACAGTATTTAGTATGCATAATTATAGGTCTGGGAGCAGACCTGGGATTAACACCTGTCCGTTACAACACCTTTATACAAGGACAATGGACTGTCTTCCAAGCCCTGATGCAATTAGCATGTCACTAGAAATGAGTCACTATTGACTGGTTGGGCCAACATCCTGCAGTATCTCAAAAGCCTGCAATACGAACTATCAGTGATGTCCCATCTCATGTAATCCATGAATTATGATTCACTTGCCACTCCATGCCCAAAGGGCACAGAGTGGACTCAGACCCAAGAGTTATCAGTGACGCTGACACAGGAGTATCCCCCATCCTCACAAAGTCTTTGGGTGTCCCGGGTCATTCCGTTACAGGGCCCAAACCGGATGGTGATACCCTCTAGGACCCGGCTCCATTCCTAGAGCTCAAACAGAATGGAGATACCCTCTAGGACCTGGCTCCATCACTAGGGTCCAAACCGTACAGTAATAGCCTCTAGGACCCGGCTACATCACTGGGGCCCAAACCGGATGGTGATACCCTCAAGGACCCAGCTCTTTCACTAGGGCTCAAACCGGATGGTGAAACCCTCTAGGACCCAGCTCCATCCCTAGAGCTCAAACCGGATGGTGAAACCCTCTAGGACCCGGCTCCATCCCTAGAGCTCAAACAGGATGGTGATACCCTCTAGGACCCGGCTCAATCACTAGGGCCCAAACCGGACGGTGATACCCTCTAGGACCCGGCTCCATCCCTGTAAGATTTGATGTAAATCTATGGTTGCTGCGAACCTGAAATGTATCCCTATCTTCATATTAGGGGGTGAGAATGTTAGTCCTGCAGTAATGGGGTTCAGTTCCCAGATTTTCTATGTCGTCCCACAGACCATGTCAGGGGATCTTGTGTGTTGTTTAATTGATCCTGGTAAGAATTTTAATGGTTAATCTGCTTTCACTTCCCCATGAGAAAACCACGGATGATCTCATCAGCGACCACAAAAAAAAGGATCATCAATTGATGGCAATGGACGGACGGACGGGATTTACGTGCGCTTTTCTCTGCGCATCTCCAGGTTCCTGCGTGTGTCATTATTATTATTATTGTGATTTCTATCCCTCCAGACACAAGGTCTGCTGCCTTGTACAAAGCGAGACAATAACCCTGGACCAAAGAGCTTGCAATCTAAGAGTGAAAGGAGTGCATTGCGGCTTCTGGCTGGCATTAGGAGGATTGGTTCCTTGTATGCGGCAGCGTTCAGCCGCCTCTTCCAGGCTCGGGGTATTTGCTGTGATTAAGTCGAGTGAAGAATGAGGCGTTTGTGTCCTTGCCGCTCTTGTAGGTTATTGGCGGAAATGTTTTTGTATATAACTAGGAAGCTGTGATCCTTCCAACATCTGAGGATTCATGGCGTTTTCTCTTCTCGCAGTTCAAGGCTCCGAACATTAAATGTAAAATCACGCTTTAACATAATGGACCAAATATTTGAACTGAATTTCTATCTTTGCAGCAAGCGGAGGCAGCGCCCCCCCCCCCCCGTCCCTCCGCCTGCGCCGCTCTCTCATGGCACAGACTGGAACAGGAGGTCGCACGGCGGAGGCTTATTGGACGTTTCAGTATTAAAATATTCCTGAACAGAAAGAATATTTCAGATTTCTCTCCACCAGGACAAGTTGTGATTAGAAGACTTGGGTGACAAATCACCGGAGTGTGACACCGAGACTCACCGCTAATAGGCAGATCTTCCATATGACATCCACCCCTCCCACCCAATGTCCCCGTCCTGGAATCAGAATCCTCCTTCAACCCCCTAGTACCCCTCTCCAGGGAGGGGGGTTGCTCTGACACCCTAGTACCCCTCCCTAGAGAGGGGGGGTTGTTCTGACCCCTTAGTACTCCTCTCCAGGTAGGGGGGGTTGTTCTGACCCCTTAGTACCCCTTTCAGGGAGGGGGGTTGCTCTGACACCCTAGTACCCCTCCCTAGAGAGGGGGGGTTGTTCTGACCCCCTAGTACCCCTCTCCAGGGAGGGGGTTTGCTCTGACACCCTAGTACCCCTCCCTAGAGAGGGGGGGTTGTTCTGCCCTCTAGTACCCCTCTCCAGGTAGGGGGGGTTGTTCTGACCCCTTAGTACCCCTTTCAGGGAGGGGGGTAGCTCTGACACCCTAGTACCCCTCCCTAGAGAGGGGGGTTGTTCTGACCCCTTAGTACCCCTCTCCAGAGAGGGGGGTTGTTCTGACCCCTTAATACCCCTCTCCAGCGAGGGGGGTTGTTCTGACCCCTTAGTACCCCTCTCCAGAGAGGGGGGGTTGTTCTGACCCCTTAGTACCCCTCTCCAGGGAGGGGGGTTGTTCTGACACCCTAGTACCCCTCCCTAGAGAGGGGGGGTTGTCCTGACCCCTTAGTACCCCTCTCCAGAGAGGGGGGTTGTTCTGACCCCTTAGTACCCCTCTCCAGAGAGGGGGTTGTTCTGACCCCTTAGTACCCCTCTCCAGAGAGGGGGGGTTGTTCTGACCCCTTAGTACCCCTCTCCAGAGAGGGGGGTTGTTCTGACCCCTTAGTACCCCTCTCCAGGGAGGGGGGGTTGTTCTGACCCCTTAGTACCCCTCTCCAGGGAGGGGCGGTTGTTCTGACCCCTTAGTACCTGTAACGGAATGGTCCGTGAGACCCAAAGACCTTTGAAGGATGTGGGGTACTCCTGTGCCAGCTTCACTAATGACTCTTGGGTCTAGGGTCACCCTGTGCCCCTTTTGGGCATAGGGTGACTGATAAATGATAATTCATGTTTTGCAGGATATCTTGGAATATTACAGTTTGATTTCATGCTGACCCACAACAGGTCAATAAGAGTGTCTGCTTCAATGCTTAAACTGTTGAGATGCTAACTAAGTCTGCTACTGTGGTGATGTGGATTGAAACTGAGAGTCAGCCTGGCTGGCTATTATGGGATGTTAAAGTATCTTGCTGTGATTACATTCTGTGTCCATTGTACTAATTAAGTCTGAAAGGTCAGATGTCTCCTTTCAGGGGTCGGGAATTAGCATGTCAATTATGTTTAGTAAAGGAATGTGTTTTGTGTAACAGGTGAGGGGAACTTGTCGCAGAGCCAGACCGTCTGGGTAATGAGTAGTAATTAACTCACCTGAATGTCATTATCTAAAAGAATGTGATTGAAGCCCCATTGTGTGATGTGTGGGTGGAGTGTGTCTTTGTTCCTTTGATTACTGTAACATGCCTGTAACTGCATAAAAAGCTGAGAGTGTATCATTAAAGATTCATTCATACATTTTGAAACCAGTAACAGAGCTTGTCGGTCTCGTTATTCTGGGAAATGGAATGGATCAGGTCCTGTCGGCTGGACTGTCAGATAAGCTGTCGTGGTTGATGGGAGGGGGGTTGTTCTGACCCCTTAGTACCCCTCTCCAGGGAGGGGGTTCGGTTCTGACCCCTTAGTAACCCTCTCAAGGGAGGGGGTTGTTCTGACCCTCTTAGTACCCCTCTCCAGAGAGGGGGGTTGTTATGACCCCTAAGTACCCCTCTCCAGGGAGGGGGTTTGTTCTGACCCCTTAGTACACCTCTCCAGGGAGGGGGGGTTGTTCTGACCCCTTAGTACACCTCTCCAGGGAGGGGTTTTTTTTCTGACCACTTAGTACCTCTCTCCAGGGAGGGGGGGTTGTTTTGACTCCTTAGTACCCTTCCCCCAGGGGGAGGTTTGACACCATAGTACACCTTCCCCAGGGGGTTGTTGTGACCCGCTAGTACCCCTTTCCTGGGGGGGTTGTTCAACACCCTGGTACCCCACCCATAGGAGCTGTTATGACCTCCTAGCACCACTTTCCCTAGGAGTTGTTGTGACCCCCCTAGAATCCCTTCCCCATAATGTTGTTCAACACTCTAGTACCCCTGTCACAGGGTATTGTGACCCTCAAGTAAATTTTCCCCAGGAATTGTTGTAACTCCCTAGTACCCCTCTCCGCATGGGGGGGGGGGGGTGTTGTGACCCCCTAATATCCCTTCCTTACTATATATGGCCCAAGGAAGGCAGTTTAGTACACTGACCTTATCCAAGCTCTATGGACTCTCAGAATTTAATGGTGGCAGGAGAATCTCCAGGTGATAATCCACCAACATCATCAATGGGCCGCCCCTGTTCTCTTACCAATAACTAAAGACAAACCAAAAGGACAATTTCCCCCCCGGCCAGCACATCCTGACATGAAGATTATTGATGGTTTTATTAGAAATGTGCCGAATATTTAATGATGGCAGTTTGGAGAAAGCGTGACCCGGGGCATGCAGAGAATTCAACTTATCCATGAATAACTACAGCCAACAGGTGCTACAATCAGAATTTTCCCTCCAAGGCTTTGAGATCCAAGCCATACCCAAGCCATACACACGCCATACCCAAGCCATACACAAGCCATACACACACGCCATACACATGCCATACACACGCCATACACACACCATACCCAAGCCACACACCATACACACGCCATACCCAAGCCACACACACGCCATACACAAGCCATACCCAAGCCATACACATACCATACCCAAGCCATACACAAGCCATACCCATACCATACCCAAGCCATACACAAGCCATACCCAAGCCATACACACGCCATACACACACCATACACACACCATACCCAAGCCATACACAAGCCATACACATGCCATACACACGCCATACACACACCATACCCAAGCCATACACACCATACCCAAGCCATACCCAAGCCATACACACACCATACCCAAGCCACACACACACCACACACACACCATACACATACCATACCCAAGCCACACACACACCATACACACGCCATACCCAAGCCATACACACAAGCCATACACAAGCAATACACAAGCCATAGACACCAGGCACTATTGTGCCGGTAACGGTTTGGAATTTGGATCGGTTTGGACACATTATTGTTCTGCAGAACACAATCGTCTGTAAAACAGACACAGAAGTGCGGAGAAGATCCATCTCTCAGGTCTCTAAAACAACATTTCATTTCCTTGGGGCAGCCGCAGCTCTGAGATATACGAGCGCCGCACAGCTTGTCTGAACCATTCAGCCCTACAAACTCATTTATTTATCCCAAATTCACATCTCTATGGATGGCTGAGGGCATGTGACAAAGAGAGACGGGGGAGGGGAGAGGAGAGGAGAAAAGAGAAGAGAGGAGAGGAAAGGAGAGGAAAGGACAGGAGAGAAAAGAGGAGAGAGGAGAGAAGGGAGGAGAGGAGAGGAGAGGACGAGAGGGGAGAGGAGAGGAAGAGAGGGGAGAAAAGGAGGAGAGGAGAGAAAGGAGGAGAGAGGAGAGGAAGAGAGGGGAGGGGAGAGAAAACAAGGAGAGGGGAGGAGAGGAGAGAAAGGAGGAGAGAGGAGAGAAAAGAAGGAGAGGAGAGACAGAAGGAGAGTAGGGGAGGAGAGGAGAGAAAGGAGGAGAGGGGAGGAGAGGAGAGAAAGGAGGAGAGAGAGAGAAGAGAAAAGGGAGGAGAGGGGAGATGAGAAGAGAGAGAAAGAGAAGAGAAAAAGGAGGAGAAGAGAGGATAGGAGAGTAAAATATAGACACGGGGAGGGGAAGAGAGAAGGAGAGAGGAAGAGAGGAGAGGAGAGAATTGGAGAGAGGAAGAGAGGAGACGAAGGAGGAGAGGAGGGAGAGAGGAGAGAGAGAGAGAGAGGAGAGGAGAAGAGAAAAGGGAGAAGAGAGAAGAGGAGAGTAAAATATAGAAGAAGAGAGGAGGAGAGGGGAAGAGAGGAGAGAACTGGAGAGGGGAAGAGAGGAGAATGAGAGAGATAGAACTGGAGAAGAGAAAAAGAGGAGAGGAGGATTCATGGGGAGGGGAGTTCAGAAACATCTGTGCTAGCTTTGCCCGTAGGCTTTCCCAATGGTTAGATGAGTGGAGGAGAGAAGAGTTTGTGATCCCGATTCTGGAGAAGCCACGTGTGGTCAGTAGACAGATGAACATTAGAGGGGGTTGGGTGACCGTCTTCCCCAAGTCCTGTACTACTGTACCCATCGTTGTGGCCACATCAAACCATAGACAAGCTCCTTCTCAGTGTACTGAGGCCCTGGTAAAAGCCTCAGGGGCCCTGGTAAGACATACAGGGGCCCCGACATGGGTATATGACAACATTTCCCCCTTTAGTGCTTTGAATTCGATTTTTCAGACCCCCTCCCCTCCCCCACAGTATGTCTTATTAATAAACATAAGCTGGTGGAATTCTGCTAATACTCGGCTCATTATTAAACTGTAGCCGGTACTCATGAAATGATCATAATCTAAAAATCACTATTATGTAGAATAGAGTGCTTAAGCTGTTAAGAAACTCATTAACAAACATTACAGACGGTAAAATGCCGGCGTTCTTCCGAGCCGGATTGGAGCTGTCAGAACGCCATCATTAGCATTTCACTTTTATGTTCCAGGAGTGGATGGCTCTTCAGAATGGAGGATTGTGGCCCCCGGAGCCCGGCGGCTGAGGAGTCTCCCTGATTGGTATCTATTAACCCACCTGACCTGAGCCATCATACCTTCATTGTCCATGATTAGTGGAGTGATTGCTGTAATTGGACAGCTTGACTAGCAGAGGGACCACAGGCAGCAGGAAATGTTGGTCAATGACAGAACAGAAGTTAGGAATGTAAAACATAATTCATGGCAATGATGGGCGACACCGGATTGGACGGTGTGTGTGTATAGACACGGGGGGTCTACATGGGCCACACCAAAGTCACATTTCCAGCATTTCCAGGTCCAGCCCTGATGAAGAGAGTTCTTATAACCCCTGAAACATGTTGTCTTCTTTCCTGATATTGCTATCAATAAATAATTTTATATTTTATAACAACCCCCGTGACATGTGGAATCCTCAGTCTATACCAGCCCTTCTCTACCAGGGATCCTCCAGATATTGCTTGGGGTCCCAAGAGCAGCATCAGATTCAGGGCCTGTAAAGTTCCAGCACCAACTTCACTCAGAAGGGTCAGTGGCATGGGACCAATGACTGATAAAAATCTCTGACCTTCTCCTGGTCTTCTTTTGGGTTCCAGATCTTCAGCCATATTGATTGGCCAAGATAACACAATTCCAACTGATCACCAAACGAAAGGGGCACTTCTCCCATTGACCATCAATGTAAGGGGCCTCTTGATTTAAGGCATGGGTGCTCATACCTCCAGCTGTTGCGGAACTGCAAGGCCCATCATGTCTCTGCCTTTTGGAGTCGTGCTTGTAACTGTCGGCCTCGCAATGCCTCATTAAACTTGTAGTTCCGCAACAGCTGTAGGCCACAGGTTAAGCACCCATGATTTAGGTGAAAAAGAGAAATCACCGCTCTAGGATACTAATCAGAAAGTCTCCTCACCTGATCCAAAGCCACGGGTGCTGGCAATGCACTTTCTGGACAGCCGCACTCCAAAAATAAATTGCTTTTATTGTAAAATCAAAAAACACACAAAAAGCATGCCACAGCAGAAGGGGTAAAAAGCTGACGCGTTTCAAACCAAACTTTAGTGCTTATTCATAGCTTACAGCTTAAGCTATGAATTAATTAATTGAAGGGTTCCCTGTGGTAGGGAGGATGGGTAAGGTTGATGATAATTGAAGGGTTCCCTGTGTTTGGGAGGATGGGTAAGGTTGATGATAATTGAAGGGTTCCCTGTGGTTGGGAGGATGGGTAAGGTTGATGATAATTGAAGGGTTCCCTGTGGTCGGGAGGATGGGTAAGGTTGATGATAATTGAAGGGTTCCCTGTGGTAGGGAGGTTGGGTAAGGTTGATGATAATTGAAGGGTTCCCTGTGGTTGGGAGGATGGGTAAGGTTGATGATAATTGAAGGGTTCCCTGTGTTCGGGAGGTTAGTAAAGTTGATGATAATTGAAGGGTTCCCTGTGGTTGAGAGGATGGGTAAGGTTGATGATAATTGAAGGGTTCCCTGTGGTCGGGAGGATGGGTAAGATTGATGATAATTGAAGGGTTCCCTGTGGTAGGGAGGTTGGGTAAGGTTGATGATAATTGAAGGGTTCCCTGTGGTCGGGAGGTTGGGTAAGGTTGATGATAATTGAAGGGTTCCCTGTGGTTGGGAGGATGGGTAAGGTTGATGATAATTGAAGGGTTCCCTGTGGTTGGGAGGATGGGTAAGGTTGATGATAATTGAAGGGTTCCCTGTGTTCGGGAGGTTAGTAAAGTTGATGATAATTGAAGGGTTCCCTGTGGTTGGGAGGATGGGTAAGGTTGATGATAATTGAAGGGTTCCCTGTGGTCGGGAGGATGGGTAAGGTTGATGATAATTGAAGGGTTCCCTGTGGTAGGGAGGTTGGGTAAGGTTGATGATAATTGAAGGGTTCCCTGTGTTCGGGAGGTTAGTAAAGTTGATGATAATTGAAGGGTTCCCTGTGGTTGAGAGGATGGGTAAGGTTGATGATAATTGAAGGGTTCCCTGTGGTCGGGAGGATGGGTAAGATTGATGATAATTGAAGGGTTCCCTGTGGTAGGGAGGTTGGGTAAGGTTGATGATAATTGAAGGGTTCCCTGTGGTCGGGAGGTTGGGTAAGGTTGATGATAATTGAAGGGTTCCCTGTGGTTGGGAGGATGGGTAAGGTTGATGATAATTGAAGGGTTCCCTGTGGTTGGGAGGATGGGTAAGGTTGATGATAATTGAAGGGTTCCCTGTGGTTGGGAGGATGGGTAAGGTTGATGATAATTGAAGGGTTCCCTGTGTTCGGGAGGTTAGTAAAGTTGATGATAATTGAAGGGTTCCCTGTGTTCGGGAGGTTAGTAAAGTTGATGATAATTGAAGGGTTCCCTGTGGTTGGGAGGATGGGTAAGGTTGATGATAATTGAAGGGTTCCCTGTGGTCGGGAGGATGGGTAAGGTTGATGATAATTGAAGGGTTCCCTGTGGTAGGGAGGTTGGGTAAGGTTGATGATAATTGAAGGGTTCCCTGTGGTCGGGAGGTTGGGTAAGGTTGATGATAATTGAAGGGTTCCCTGTGGTCGGGAGGATGGGTAAGGTTGATGATAATTGAAGGGTTCCCTGTGGTCGGGAGGATGGGTAAGGTTGATGATAATTGAAGGGTTCCTTGTGGTCGGGAGGATGGGTAAGGTTGATGATAATTGAAGGGTTCCCTGTGGTGGAGGTTGGGTAAGGTTGGTGATAATTGAAAGGTTCCCTGTGGTTGGGAGGATGGGTAAGGTTGATGATAATTGAAGGGTTCCCTGTGGTTGGGAGGTTGGGTAAGGTTGATGATAATTGAAGGGTTCCCTGTGGTCGGGAGGATGGGTAAGGTTGATGATAATTGAAGGGTTCCCTGTGTTCGGGAGGATGGGTAAGGTTGATGATAATTGAAGGGTTCCCTGTGGTCGGGAGGATGGGTAAGGTTGATGATAATTGAAGGGTTCCCTGTGGTCAGGAGGATGGATAAGGTTGATGATAATTGAACGGTTCCCTGTGGTCGGGAGGTTGATGATAATTGAAGGGTTCCCTGTGGTTGGGAGGATGGGTAAGGTTGATGATAATTGAAGGGTTCCCTGTGCTGGAGGTTGGGTAAGGTTGATGATAATTGAAGGGTTCCCTGTGGTTGGGAGGATGGGTAAGGTTGATGATAATTGAAGGGTTCCCTGTGTTCGGGAGGATGGGTAAGGTTGATGATAATTGAAGGGTTCCCTGTGGTAGGGAGGTTGGGTAAGGTTGATGATAATTGAAGGGTTCCCTGTGGTCGGGAGGATGGGTAAGGTTGATGATAATTGAAGGGTTCCCTGTGGTCGGGAGGATGGGTAAGGTTGATGATAATTGAAGGGTTCCTTGTGGTCGGGAGGATGGGTAAGGTTGATGATAATTGAAGGGTTCCCTGTGGTGGAGGTTGGGTAAGGTTGGTGATAATTGAAGGGTTCCCTGTGGTTGGGAGGATGGGTAAGGTTGATGATAATTGAAGGGTTCCCTGTGGTTGGGAGGTTGGGTAAGGTTGATGATAATTGAAGGGTTCCCTGTGGTCGGGAGGATGGGTAAGGTTGATGATAATTGAAGGGTTCCCTGTGTTCGGGAGGATGGGTAAGGTTGATGATAATTGAAGGGTTCCCTGTGGTCGGGAGGATGGGTAAGGTTGATGATAATTGAAGGGTTCCCTGTGTTCGGGAGGATGGGTAAGGTTGATGATAATTGAACGGTTCCCTGTGGTCGGGAGGTTGATGATAATTGAAGGGTTCCCTGTGGTTGGGAGGATGGGTAAGGTTGATGATAATTGAAGGGTTCCCTGTGCTGGAGGTTGGGTAAGGTTGATGATAATTGAAGGGTTCCCTGTGGTTGGGAGGATGGGTAAGGTTGATGATAATTGAAGGGTTCCCTGTGTTCGGGAGGATGGGTAAGGTTGATGATAATTGAAGGGTTCCCTGTGGTAGGGAGGATGGGTAAGGTTGATGATAATTGAAGGGTTCCCTGTGGTCGGGTGGATGGGTAAGGTTGATGATAATTGAAGGGTTCCCTGTGGTCGGGGGGATGGGTAAGGTTGATGATAATTGAAGGGTTCCCTGTGGTCGGGAGGATGGGTAAGGTTGATGATAATTGAACGGTTCCCTGTGGTCGGGAGGTTGATGATAATTGAAGGGTTTCCTGTGGTTGGGAGGATGGGTAAGGTTGATGATAATTGAAGGGTTCCCTGTGGTCGGGAGGATGGGTAAGGTTGATGATAATTGAAGGGTTCCCTGTGTTCGGGAGGATGGGTAAGGTTGATGATAATTGAAGGGTTCCCTGTGTTCGGGAGGTTAGTAAAGTTGATGATTTATTGAAGGGTTCCCTGTGGTTGGGAGGATGGGTAAGGTTGATGATAATTGAAGGGTTCCCTGTGGTCGGGAGGATGGGTAAGGTTGATGATAATTGAAGGGTTCCCTGTGGTAGGGAGGTTGGGTAAGGTTGATGATAATTGAAGGGTTCCCTGTGGTCGGGAGGTTGGGTAAGGTTGATGATAATTGAAGGGTTCCCTGTGGTCGGGAGGATGGGTAAGGTTGATGATAATTGAAGGGTTCCCTGTGGTTGGGAGGATGGGTAAGGTTGATGATAATTGAAGGGTTCCTTGTGGTCGGGAGGATGGGTAAGGTTGATGATAATTGAAGGGTTCCCTGTGGTGGAGGTTGGGTAAGGTTGGTGATAATTGAAAGGTTCCCTGTGGTTGGGAGGATGGGTAAGGTTGATGATATTTAAAGGGTTCCCTGTGGTAGGGAGGATGGGTAAGGTTGATGATATTTGAAGGGTTCCCTGTGTTCGGGAGGATGGGTAAGGTTGATGATAATTGAAGGGTTCTCTGTGGTCGGGAGGATGGGTAAGGTTGATGATAATTGAAGGGTTCCCTGTGGTCGGGAGGATGGATAAGGTTGATGATAATTGAAGGGTTCCCTGTGTTCGGGAGGTTAGTAATGTGGATGATGATTTAGGGGTTCCCTGTGTTCGGGAGGATGGGTAAGGTTGATGATAATTGAACGGTTCCCTGTGGTCGGGAGGTTGATGATAATTGAAGGGTTCCCTGTGGTTGGGAGGATGGGTAAGGTTGATGATAATTGAAGGGTTCCCTGTGGTTGGGAGGATGGGTAAGGTTGATGATAATTGAAGGGTTCCCTGTGTTCGGGAGGTTAGTAAAGTTGATGATAATTGAAGGGTTCCCTGTGGTTGGGAGGATGGGTAAGGTTGATGATAATTGAAGGGTTCCCTGTGGTCGGGAGGATGGGTAAGGTTGATGATAATTGAAGGGTTCCCTGTGGTTGGGAGGTTGGGGAAGGTTGATGATAATTGAAGGGTTCCCTGTGGTAGGGAGGTTGGGTAAGGTTGATGATAATTGAAGGGTTCCCTGTGGTCGGGAGGTTGGGTAAGGTTGATGATAATTGAAGGGTTCCCTGTGGTTGGGAGGATGGGTAAGGTTGATGATAATTGAAGGGTTCCCTGTGTTCGGAAGGTTAGTAAAGTTGATGAAAATTGAAGGGTTCCCTGTGGTTGGGAGGATGGGTAAGGTTGATGATAATTGAAGGGTTCCCTGTGGTCGGGAGGATGGGTAAGGTTGATGATAATTGAAGGGTTCCCTGTGGTAGGGAGGTTGGGTAAGGTTGATGATAATTGAAGGGTTCCCTGTGGTCGGGAGGTTGGGTAAGGTTGATGATAATTGAAGGGTTCCCTGTGGTCGGGAGGATGGGTAAGGTTGATGATAATTGAAGGGTTCCCTGTGGTCGGGAGGATGGGTAAGGTTGATGATAATTGAAGGGTTCCTTGTGGTCGGGAGGATGGGTAAGGTTGATGATAATTGAAGGGTTCCCTGTGGTGGAGGTTGGGTAAGGTTGGTGATAATTGAAAGGTTCCCTGTGGTTGGGAGGATGGGTAAGGTTGATGATAATTGAAGGGTTCCCTGTGGTTGGGAGGTTGGGTAAGGTTGATGATAATTGAAGGGTTCCCTGTGGTCGGGAGGATGGGTAAGGTTGATGATAATTGAAGGGTTCCCTGTGTTCGGGAGGATGGGTAAGGTTGATGATAATTGAAGGGTTCCCTGTGGTCGGGAGGATGGGTAAGGTTGATGATAATTGAAGGGTTCCCTGTGGTCAGGAGGATGGATAAGGTTGATGATAATTGAACGGTTCCCTGTGGTCGGGAGGTTGATGATAATTGAAGGGTTTCCTGTGGTTGGGAGGATGGGTAAGGTTGATGATAATTGAAGGGTTCCCTGTGCTGGAGGTTGGGTAAGGTTGATGATAATTGAAGGGTTCCCTGTGGTTGGGAGGATGGGTAAGGTTGATGATAATTGAAGGGTTCCCTGTGTTCGGGAGGATGGGTAAGGTTGATGATAATTGAAGGGTTCCCTGTGGTAGGGAGGTTGGGTAAGGTTGATGATAATTGAAGGGTTCCCTGTGGTCGGGAGGATGGGTAAGGTTGATGATAATTGAAGGGTTCCCTGTGGTCGGGAGGATGGGTAAGGTTGATGATAATTGAAGGGTTCCTTGTGGTCGGGAGGATGGGTAAGGTTGATGATAATTGAAGGGTTCCCTGTGGTGGAGGTTGGGTAAGGTTGGTGATAATTGAAAGGTTCCCTGTGGTTGGGAGGATGGGTAAGGTTGATGATAATTGAAGGGTTCCCTGTGG
Organism: Rana temporaria; assembly: GCF_905171775.1. NCBI lineage: Eukaryota > Metazoa > Chordata > Amphibia > Anura > Ranidae > Rana > Rana temporaria. Next base: position 224,543,327 of record NC_053494.1, on the reverse strand, counting down.
TTGGGAGGTTGGGTAAGGTTGATGATAATTGAAGGGTTCCCTGTGGTCGGGAGGATGGGTAAGGTTGATGATAATTGAAGGGTTCCCTGTGTTCGGGAGGATGGGTAAGGTTGATGATAATTGAAGGGTTCCCTGTGGTCGGGAGGATGGGTAAGGTTGATGATAATTGAAGGGTTCCCTGTGGTCAGGAGGATGGATAAGGTTGATGATAATTGAACGGTTCCCTGTGGTCGGGAGGTTGATGATAATTGAAGGGTTCCCTGTGGTTGGGAGGATGGGTAAGGTTGATGATAATTGAAGGGTTCCCTGTGGTGGAGGTTGGGTAAGGTTGATGATAATTGAAGGGTTCCCTGTGGTTGGGAGGATGGGTAAGGTTGATGATAATTGAAGGGTTCCCTGTGGTCGGGAGGATGGGTAAGGTTGATGATAATTGAAGGGTTCCCTGTGGTAGGGAGGATGGGTAAGGTTGATGATAATTGAAGGGTTCCCTGTGGTCGGGAGGATGGGTAAGGTTGATGATAATTGAAGGGTTCCCTGTGGTCGGGGGGATGGGTAAGGTTGATGATAATTGAAGGGTTCCCTGTGGTCGGGAGGATGGGTAAGGTTGATGATAATTGAACGGTTCCCTGTGGTCGGGAGGTTGATGATAATTGAAGGGTTTCCTGTGGTTGGGAGGATGGGTAAGGTTGATGATAATTGAAGGGTTCCCTGTGGTCGGGAGGATGGGTAAGGTTGATGATAATTGAAGGGTTCCCTGTGTTCGGGAGGATGGGTAAGGTTGATGATAATTGAAGGGTTCCCTGTGTTCGGGAGGTTAGTAATGTTGATGATTTATTGAAGGGTTCCCTGTGGTTGGGAGGATGGGTAAGGTTGATGATAATTGAAGGGTTCCCTGTGGTCGGGAGGATGGGTAAGGTTGATGATAATTGAAGGGTTCCCTGTGGTAGGGAGGATGGGTAAGGTTGATGATAATTGAAGGGTTCCCTGTGGTCGGGAGGTTGGGTAAGGTTGATGATAATTGAAGGGTTCCCTGTGGTCGGGAGGATGGGTAAGGTTGATGATAATTGAAGGGTTCCCTGTGGTTGGGAGGATGGGTAAGGTTGATGATAATTGAAGGGTTCCTTGTGGTCGGGAGGATGGGTAAGGTTGATTATAATTGAAGGGTTCCCTGTGGTGGAGGTTGGGTAAGGTTGGTGATAATTGAAAGGTTCCCTGTGGTTGGGAGGATGGGTAAGGTTGATGATAATTAAAGGGTTCCCTGTGGTAGGGAGGATGGGTAAGGTTGATGATATTTGAAGGGTTCCCTGTGTTCGGGAGGATGGGTAAGGTTGATGATAATTGAAGGGTTCCCTGTGGTCGGGAGGATGGGTAAGGTTGATGATAATTGAAGGGTTCCCTGTGGTCGGGAGGATGGGTAAGGTTGATGATAATTGAAGGGTTCCCTGTGTTCGGGAGGTTAGTAATGTGGATGATGATTTAGGGGTTCCCTGTGTTCGGGAGGATGGGTAAGGTTGATGATAATTGAACGGTTCCCTGTGGTCGGGAGGTTGATGATAATTGAAGGGTTCCCTGTGGTAGGGAGGATGGGTAAGGTTGATGATAATTGAAGGGTTCCCTGTGGTCGGGAGGATGGGTAAGGTTGATGATAATTGAAGGGTTCCCTGTGTTCGGGAGGTTAGTAAAGTTGATGATAATTGAAGGGTTCCCTGTGGTTGGGAGGATGGGTAAGGTTGATGATAATTGAAGGGTTCCCTGTGGTCGGGAGGATGGGTAAGGTTGATGATAATTGAAGGGTTCCCTGTGGTCGGGAGGTTGGGGAAGGTTGATGATAATTGAAGGGTTCCCTGTGGTAGGGAGGTTGGGTAAGGTTGATGATAATTGAAGGGTTCCCTGTGGTCGGGAGGTTGGGTAAGGTTGATGATAATTGAAGGGTTCCCTGTGGTTGGGAGGATGGGTAAGGTTGATGATAATTGAAGGGTTCCCTGTGTTCGGAAGGTTAGTAAAGTTGATGAAAATTGAAGGGTTCCCTGTGGTTGGGAGGATGGGTAAGGTTGATGATAATTGAAGGGTTCCCTGTGGTCGGGAGGATGGGTAAGGTTGATGATAATTGAAGGGTTCCCTGTGGTAGGGAGGTCGGGTAAGGTTGATGATAATTGAAGGGTTCCCTGTGGTCGGGAGGTTGGGTAAGGTTGATGATAATTGAAGGGTTCCCTGTGGTCGGGAGGATGGGTAAGGTTGATGATAATTGAAGGGTTCCCTGTGGTCGGGAGGATGGGTAAGGTTGATGATAATTGAAGGGTTCCCTGTGGTCGGGAGGATGGGTAAGGTTGATGATAATTGAAGGGTTCCCTGTGGTGGAGGTTGGGTAAGGTTGGTGATAATTGAAAGGTTCCCTGTGGTTGGGAGGATGGGTAAGGTTGATGATAATTGAAGGGTTCCCTGTGGTTGGGAGGTTGGGTAAGGTTGATGATAATTGAAGGGTTCCCTGTGGTCGGGAGGATGGGTAAGGTTGATGATAATTGAAGGGTTCCCTGTGTTCGGGAGGATGGGTAAGGTTGATGATAATTGAAGGGTTCCCTGTGGTCGGGAGGATGGGTAAGGTTGATGATAATTGAAGGGTTCCCTGTGGTCGGGAGGATGGGTAAGGTTGATGATAATTGAACGGTTCCCTGTGGTCGGGAGGTTGATGATAATTGAAGGGTTCCCTGTGGTTGGGAGGATGGGTAAGGTTGATGATAATTGAAGGGTTCCCTGTGCTGGAGGTTGGGTAAGGTTGATGATAATTGAAGGGTTCCCTGTGGTTGGGAGGATGGGTAAGGTTGATGATAATTGAAGGGTTCCCTGTGTTCGGGAGGATGGGTAAGGTTGATGATAATTGAAGGGTTCCCTGTGGTAGGGAGGTTGGGTAAGGTTGATGATAATTGAAGGGTTCCCTGTGGTCGGGAGGATGGGTAAGGTTGATGATAATTGAAGGGTTCCCTGTGGTCGGGAGGATGGGTAAGGTTGATGATAATTGAAGGGTTCCCTGTGGTCGGGAGGATGGGTAAGGTTGATGATAATTGAAGGGTTCCCTGTGGTGGAGGTTGGGTAAGGTTGGTGATAATTGAAAGGTTCCCTGTGGTTGGGAGGATGGGTAAGGTTGATGATAATTGAAGGGTTCCCTGTGGTTGGGAGGTTGGGTAAGGTTGATGATAATTGAAGGGTTCCCTGTGGTCGGGAGGATGGGTAAGGTTGATGATAATTGAAGGGTTCCCTGTGTTCGGGAGGATGGGTAAGGTTGATGATAATTGAAGGGTTCCCTGTGGTCGGGAGGATGGGTAAGGTTGATGATAATTGAAGGGTTCCCTGTGGTCAGGAGGATGGGTAAGGTTGATGATAATTGAACGGTTCCCTGTGGTCGGGAGGTTGATGATAATTGAAGGGTTCCCTGTGGTTGGGAGGATGGGTAAGGTTGATGATAATTGAAGGGTTCCCTGTGCTGGAGGTTGGGTAAGGTTGATGATAATTGAAGGGTTCCCTGTGGTTGGGAGGATGGGTAAGGTTGATGATAATTGAAGGGTTCCCTGTGTTCGGGAGGATGGGTAAGGTTGATGATAATTGAAGGGTTCCCTGTGGTAGGAAGGATGGGTAAGGTTGATGATAATTGAAGGGTTCCCTGTGGTCGGGTGGATGGGTAAGGTTGATGATAATTGAAGGGTTCCCTGTGGTCGGGGGGATGGGTAAGGTTGATGATAATTGAAGGGTTCCCTGTGGTCGGAGGATGGGTAAGGTTGATGATAATTGAACGGTTCCCTGTGGTCGGGAGGTTGATGATAATTGAAGGGTTTCCTGTGGTTGGGAGGATGGGTAAGGTTGATGATAATTGAAGGGTTCCCTGTGGTCGGGAGGATGGGTAAGGTTGATGATAATTGAAGGGTTCCCTGTGTTCGGGAGGATGGGTAAGGTTGATGATAATTGAAGGGTTCCCTGTGTTCGGGAGGTTAGTAAAGTTGATGATTTATTGAAGGGTTCCCTGTGGTTGGGAGGATGGGTAAGGTTGATGATAATTGAAGGGTTCCCTGTGGTCGGGAGGATGGGTAAGGTTGATGATAATTGAAGGGTTCCCTGTGGTAGGGAGGTTGGGTAAGGTTGATGATAATTGAAGGGTTCCCTGTGGTCGGGAGGTTGGGTAAGGTTGATGATAATTGAAGGGTTCCCTGTGGTCGGGAGGATGGGTAAGGTTGATGATAATTGAAGGGTTCCCTGTGGTTGGGAGGATGGGTAAGGTTGATGATAATTGAAGGGTTCCTTGTGGTCGGGAGGATGGGTAAGGTTGATGATAATTGAAGGGTTCCCTGTGGTGGAGGTTGGGTAAGGTTGGTGATAATTGAAAGGTTCCCTGTGGTTGGGAGGATGGGTAAGGTTGATGATATTTAAAGGGTTCCCTGTGGTAGGGAGGATGGGTAAGGTTGATGATATTTGAAGGGTTCCCTGTGTTCGGGAGGATGGGTAAGGTTGATGATAATTGAAGGGTTCTCTGTGGTCGGGAGGATGGGTAAGGTTGATGATAATTGAAGGGTTCCCTGTGGTCGGGAGGATGGGTAAGGTTGATGATAATTGAAGGGTTCCCTGTGTTCGGGAGGTTAGTAATGTGGATGATGATTTAGGGGTTCCCTGTGTTCGGGAGGATGGGTAAGGTTGATGATAATTGAAGGGTTCCCTGTGGTCGGGAGGTTGATGATAATTGAAGGGTTCCCTGTGGTAGGGAGGATGGGTAAGGTTGATGATAATTGAAGGGTTCCCTGTGGTTGGGAGGATGGGTAAGGTTGATGATAATTGAAGGGTTCCCTGTGTTCGGGAGGTTAGTAAAGTTGATGATAATTGAAGGGTTCCCTGTGGTTGGGAGGATGGGTAAGGTTGATGATAATTGAAGGGTTCCCTGTGGTCGGGAGGATGGGTAAGGTTGATGATAATTGAAGGGTTCCCTGTGGTTGGGAGGTTGGGGAAGGTTGATGATAATTGAAGGGTTCCCTGTGGTAGGGAGGTTGGGTAAGGTTGATGATAATTGAAGGGTTCCCTGTGGTCGGGAGGTTGGGTAAGGTTGATGATAATTGAAGGGTTCCCTGTGGTTGGGAGGATGGGTAAGGTTGATGATAATTGAAGGGTTCCCTCTGTTCGGAAGGTTAGTAAAGTTGATGAAAATTGAAGGGTTCCCTGTGGTTGGGAGGATGGGTAAGGTTGATGATAATTGAAGGGTTCCCTGTGGTCGGGAGGATGGGTAAGGTTGATGATAATTGAAGGGTTCCCTGTGGTAGGGAGGTTGGGTAAGGTTGATGATAATTGAAGGGTTCCCTGTGGTCGGGAGGTTGGGTAAGGTTGATGATAATTGAAGGGTTCCCTGTGGTCGGGAGGATGGGTAAGGTTGATGATAATTGAAGGGTTCCCTGTGGTCGGGAGGATGGGTAAGGTTGATGATAATTGAAGGGTTCCTTGTGGTCGGGAGGATGGGTAAGGTTGATGATAATTGAAGGGTTCCCTGTGGTGGAGGTTGGGTAAGGTTGGTGATAATTGAAAGGTTCCCTGTGGTTGGGAGGATGGGTAAGGTTGATGATAATTGAAGGGTTCCCTGTGGTTGGGAGGTTGGGTAAGGTTGATGATAATTGAAGGGTTCCCTGTGGTCGGGAGGATGGGTAAGGTTGATGATAATTGAAGGGTTCCCTGTGTTCGGGAGGATGGGTAAGGTTGATGATAATTGAAGGGTTCCCTGTGGTCGGGAGGATGGGTAAGGTTGATGATAATTGAAGGGTTCCCTGTGGTCAGGAGGATGGATAAGGTTGATGATAATTGAACGGTTCCCTGTGGTCGGGAGGTTGATGATAATTGAAGGGTTCCTGTGGTTGGAGGATGGGTAAGGTTGATGATAATTGAAGGTTCCCTGTGCTGGAGGTTGGTAAGGTTGATGATAATTGAAGGGTTCCCTGTGGTTGGGAGGATGGGTAAGGTTGATGATAATTGAAGGGTTCCCTGTGTTCGGGAGGATGGGTAAGGTTGATGATAATTGAAGGGTTCCCTGTGGTAGGGAGGTTGGGTAAGGTTGATGATAATTGAAGGGTTCCCTGTGGTCGGGAGGATGGGTAAGGTTGATGATAATTGAAGGGTTCCCTGTGGTCGGGAGGATGGGTAAGGTTGATGATAATTGAAGGGTTCCTTGTGGTCGGGAGGATGGGTAAGGTTGATGATAATTGAAGGGTTCCCTGTGGTGGAGGTTGGGTAAGGTTGGTGATAATTGAAAGGTTCCCTGTGGTTGGGAGGATGGGTAAGGTTGATGATAATTGAAGGGTTCCCTGTGGTTGGGAGGTTGGGTAAGGTTGATGATAATTGAAGGGTTCCCTGTGGTCGGGAGGATGGGTAAGGTTGATGATAATTGAAGGGTTCCCTGTGTTCGGGAGGATGGGTAAGGTTGATGATAATTGAAGGGTTCCCTGTGGTCGGGAGGATGGGTAAGGTTGATGATAATTGAAGGGTTCCCTGTGGTCAGGAGGATGGATAAGGTTGATGATAATTGAACGGTTCCCTGTGGTCGGGAGGTTGATGATAATTGATTGGGTTCCCTGTGGTTGGGAGGATGGGTAAGGTTGATGATAATTGAAGGGTTCCCTGTGCTGGAGGTTGGGTAAGGTTGATGATAATTGAAGGGTTCCCTGTGGTTGGGAGGATGGGTAAGGTTGATGATAATTGAAGGGTTCCCTGTGTTCGGGAGGATGGGTAAGGTTGATGATAATTGAAGGGTTCCCTGTGGTAGGGAGGATGGGTAAGGTTGATGATAATTGAAGGGTTCCCTGTGGTCGGGTGGATGGGTAAGGTTGATGATAATTGAAGGGTTCCCTGTGGTCGGGGGGATGGGTAAGGTTGATGATAATTGAAGGGTTCCCTGTGGTCGGGAGGATGGGTAAGGTTGATGATAATTGAACGGTTCCCTGTGGTCGGGAGGTTGATGATAATTGAAGGGTTCCCTGTGGTTGGGAGGATGGGTAAGGTTGATGATAATTGAAGGGTTCCCTGTGGTCGGGAGGATGGGTAAGGTTGATGATAATTGAAGGGTTCCCTGTGTTCGGGAGGATGGGTAAGGTTGATGATAATTGAAGGGTTCCCTGTGGTCGGGAGGTTAGTAAAGTTGATGATTTATTGAAGGGTTCCCTGTGGTTGGGAGGATGGGTAAGGTTGATGATAATTGAAGGGTTCCCTGTGGTCGGGAGGATGGGTAAGGTTGATGATAATTGAAGGGTTCCCTGTGGTAGGGAGGTTGGGTAAGGTTGATGATAATTGAAGGGTTCCCTGTGGTCGGGAGGTTGGGTAAGGTTGATGATAATTGAAGGGTTCCCTGTGGTCGGGAGGATGGGTAAGGTTGATGATAATTGAAGGGTTCCCTGTGGTTGGGAGGATGGGTAAGGTTGATGATAATTGAAGGGTTCCTTGTGGTCGGGAGGATGGGTAAGGTTGATTATAATTGAAGGGTTCCCTGTGGTGGAGGTTGGGTAAGGTTGGTGATAATTGAAAGGTTCCCTGTGGTTGGGAGGATGGGTAAGGTTGATGATAATTAAAGGGTTCCCTGTGGTAGGGAGGATGGGTAAGGTTGATGATATTTGAAGGGTTCCCTGTGTTCGGGAGGATGGGTAAGGTTGATGATAATTGAAGGGTTCCCTGTGGTCGGGAGGATGGGTAAGGTTGATGATAATTGAAGGGTTCCCTGTGGTCGGGAGGATGGGTAAGGTTGATGATAATTGAAGGGTTCCCTGTGTTCGGGAGGTTAGTAATGTGGATGATGATTTAGGGGTTCCCTGTGTTCGGGAGGATGGGTAAGGTTGATGATAATTGAACGGTTCCCTGTGGTCGGGAGGTTGATGATAATTGAAGGGTTCCCTGTGGTAGGGAGGATGGGTAAGGTTGATGATAATTGAAGGGTTCCCTGTGGTTGGGAGGATGGGTAAGGTTGATGATAATTGAAGGGTTCCCTGTGTTCGGGAGGTTAGTAAAGTTGATGATAATTGAAGGGTTCCCTGTGGTTGGGAGGATGGGTAAGGTTGATGATAATTGAAGGGTTCCCTGTGGTCGGGAGGATGGGTAAGGTTGATGATAATTGAAGGGTTCCCTGTGGTTGGGAGGTTGGGGAAGGTTGATGATAATTGAAGGGTTCCCTGTGGTAGGGAGGTTGGGTAAGGTTGATGATAATTGAAGGGTTCCCTGTGGTCGGGAGGTTGGGTAAGGTTGATGATAATTGAAGGGTTCCCTGTGGTTGGGAGGATGGGTAAGGTTGATGATAATTGAAGGGTTCCCTGTGTTCGGAAGGTTAGTAAAGTTGATGAAAATTGAAGGGTTCCCTGTGGTTGGGAGGATGGGTAAGGTTGATGATAATTGAAGGGTTCCCTGTGGTCGGGAGGATGGGTAAGGTTGATGATAATTGAAGGGTTCCCTGTGGTGGGGAGGTTGGGTAAGGTTGATGATAATTGAAGGGTTCCCTGTGGTCGGGAGGTTGGGTAAGGTTGATGATAATTGAAGGGTTCCCTGTGGTCGGGAGGATGGGTAAGGTTGATGATAATTGAAGGGTTCCCTGTGGTCGGGAGGATGGGTAAGGTTGATGATAATTGAAGAGTTCCTTGTGGTCGGGAGGATGGGTAAGGTTGATGATAATTGAAGGGTTCCCTGTGGTGGAGGTTGGGTAAGGTTGGTGATAATTGAAAGGTTCCCTGTGGTTGGGAGGATGGGTAAGGTTGATGATAATTGAAGGGTTCCCTGTGGTTGGGAGGTTGGGTAAGGTTGATGATAATTGAAGGGTTCCCTGTGGTCGGGAGGATGGGTAAGGTTGATGATAATTGAAGGGTTCCCTGTGTTCGGGAGGATGGGTAAGGTTGATGATAATTGAAGGGTTCCCTGTGGTCGGGAGGATGGGTAAGGTTGATGATAATTGAAGGGTTCCCTGTGGTCAGGAGGATGGATAAGGTTGATGATAATTGAACGGTTCCCTGTGGTCGGGAGGTTGATGATAATTGAAGGGTTCCCTGTGGTTGGGAGGATGGGTAAGGTTGATGATAATTGAAGGGTTCCCTGTGCTGGAGGTTGGGTAAGGTTGATGATAATTGAAGGGTTCCCTGTGGTTGGGAGGATGGGTAAGGTTGATGATAATTGAAGGGTTCCCTGTGTTCGGGAGGATGGGTAAGGTTGATGATAATTGAAGGGTTCCCTGTGGTAGGGAGGTTGGGTAAGGTTGATGATAATTGAAGGGTTCCCTGTGGTCGGGAGGATGGGTAAGGTTGATGATAATTGAAGGGTTCCCTGTGGTCGGGAGGATGGGTAAGGTTGATGATAATTGAAGGGTTCCTTGTGGTCGGGAGGATGGGTAAGGTTGATGATAATTGAAGGGTTCCCTGTGGTGGAGGTTGGGTAAGGTTGATGATAATTGAAGGGTTCCCTGTGGTCGGGAGGATGGGTAAGGTTGATGATAATTGAAGGGTTCCCTGTGGTTGGGAGGTTGGGTAAGGTTGATGATAATTGAAGGGTTCCCTGTGGTCGGGAGGATGGGTAAGGTTGATGATAATTGAAGGGTTCCCTGTGTTCGGGAGGATGGGTAAGGTTGATGATAATTGAAGGGTTCCCTGTGGTCGGGAGGATGGGTAAGGTTGATGATAATTGAAGGGTTCCCTGTGGTCAGGAGGATGGGTAAGGTTGATGATAATTGAACGGTTCCCTGTGGTCGGGAGGTTGATGATAATTGAAGGGTTCCCTGTGGTTGGGAGGATGGGTAAGGTTGATGATAATTGAAGGGTTCCCTGTGCTGGAGGTTGGGTAAGGTTGATGATAATTGAAGGGTTCCCTGTGGTTGGGAGGATGGGTAAGGTTGATGATAATTGAAGGGTTCCCTGTGTTCGGGAGGATGGGTAAGGTTGATGATAATTGAAGGGTTCCCTGTGGTAGGGAGGATGGGTAAGGTTGATGATAATTGAAGGGTTCCCTGTGGTCGGGAGGATGGGTAAGGTTGATGATAATTGAAGGGTTCCCTGTGGTCGGGGGGATGGGTAAGGTTGATGATAATTGAAGGGTTCCCTGTGGTCGGGAGGATGGGTAAGGTTGATGATAATTGAACGGTTCCCTGTGGTCGGGAGGTTGATGATAATTGAAGGGTTTCCTGTGGTTGGGAGGATGGGTAAGGTTGATGATAATTGAAGGGTTCCCTGTGGTCGGGAGGATGGGTAAGGTTGATGATAATTGAAGGGTTCCCTGTGGTCGGGAGGATGGGTAAGGTTGATGATAATTGAAGGGTTCCCTGTGTTCGGGAGGTTAGTAAAGTTGATGATTTATTGAAGGGTTCCCTGTGGTTGGGAGGATGGGTAAGGTTGATGATAATTGAAGGGTTCCCTGTGGTCGGGAGGATGGGTAAGGTTGATGATAATTGAAGGGTTCCCTGTGGTAGGGAGGTTGGGTAAGGTTGATGATAATTGAAGGGTTCCCTGTGGTCGGGAGGTTGGGTAAGGTTGATGATAATTGAAGGGTTCCCTGTGGTCGGGAGGATGGGTAAGGTTGATGATAATTGAAGGGTTCCCTGTGGTTGGGAGGATGGGTAAGGTTGATGATAATTGAAGGGTTCCTTGTGGTCGGGAGGATGGGTAAGGTTGATGATAATTGAAGGGTTCCCTGTGGTGGAGGTTGGGTAAGGTTGGTGATAATTGAAAGGTTCCCTGTGGTTGGGAGGATGGGTAAGGTTGATGATAATTAAAGGGTTCCCTGTGGTAGGGAGGATGGGTAAGGTTGATGATATTTGAAGGGTTCCCTGTGTTCGGGAGGATGGGTAAGGTTGATGATAATTGAAGGGTTCTCTGTGGTCGGGAGGATGGGTAAGGTTGATGATAATTGAAGGGTTCCCTGTGGTCGGGAGGATGGATAAGGTTGATGATAATTGAAGGGTTCCCTGTGTTCGGGAGGTTAGTAATGTGGATGATGATTTAGGGGTTCCCTGTGTTCGGGAGGATGGGTAAGGTTGATGATAATTGAACGGTTCCCTGTGGTCGGGAGGTTGATGATAATTGAAGGGTTCCCTGTGGTAGGGAGGATGGGTAAGGTTGATGATAATTGAAGGGTTCCCTGTGGTTGGGAGGATGGGTAAGGTTGATGATAATTGAAGGGTTCCCTGTGTTCGGGAGGTTAGTAAAGTTGATGATAATTGAAGGGTTCCCTGTGGTTGGGAGGATGGGTAAGGTTGATGATAATTGAAGGGTTCCCTGTGGTCGGGAGGATGGGTAAGGTTGATGATAATTGAAGGGTTCCCTGTGGTTGGGAGGTTGGGGAAGGTTGATGATAATTGAAGGGTTCCCTGTGGTAGGGAGGTTGGGTAAGGTTGATGATAATTGAAGGGTTCCCTGTGGTCGGGAGGTTGGGTAAGGTTGATGATAATTGAAGGGTTCCCTGTGGTTGGGAGGATGGGTAAGGTTGATGATAATTGAAGGGTTCCCTGTGTTCGGAAGGTTAGTAAAGTTGATGAAAATTGAAGGGTTCCCTGTGGTTGGGAGGATGGGTAAGGTTGATGATAATTGAAGGGTTCCCTGTGGTCGGGAGGATGGGTAAGGTTGATGATAATTGAAGGGTTCCCTGTGGTAGGGAGGTTGGGTAAGGTTGATGATAATTGAAGGGTTCCCTGTGGTCGGGAGGTTGGGTAAGGTTGATGATAATTGAAGGGTTCCCTGTGGTCGGGAGGTTGATGATAATTGAAGGGTTCCCTGTGGTAGGGAGGATGGGTAAGGTTGATGATAATTGAAGGGTTCCCTGTGGTTGGGAGGATGGGTAAGGTTGATGATAATTGAAGGGTTCCCTGTGTTCGGGAGGTTAGTAAAGTTTATGATAATTGAAGGGTTCCCTGTGGTTGGGAGGATGGGTAAGGTTGATGATAATTGAAGGGTTCCCTGTGGTCGGGAGGATGGGTAAGGTTGATGATAATTGAAGGGTTCCCTGTGGTTGGGAGGTTGGGGAAGGTTGATGATAATTGAAGGGTTCCCTGTGGTAGGGAGGTTGGGTAAGGTTGATGATAATTGAAGGGTTCCCTGTGGTCGGGAGGTTGGGTAAGGTTGATGATAATTGAAGGGTTCCCTGTGGTTGGGAGGATGGGTAAGGTTGATGATAATTGAAGGGTTCCCTGTGTTCGGAAGGTTAGTAAAGTTGATGAAAATTGAAGGGTTCCCTGTGGTTGGGAGGATGGGTAAGGTTGATGATAATTGAAGGGTTCCCTGTGGTCGGGAGGATGGGTAAGGTTGATGATAATTGAAGGGTTCCCTGTGGTAGGGAGGTTGGGTAAGGTTGATGATAATTGAAGGGTTCCCTGTGGTTGGGAGGATGGGTAAGGTTGATGATAATTGAAGGGTTCCTTGTGGTCGGGAGGATGGGTAAGGTTGATGATAATTGAAGGGTTCCCTGTGGTGGAGGTTGGGTAAGGTTGGTGATAATTGAAAGGTTCCCTGTGGTTGGGAGGATGGGTAAGGTTGATGATAATTGAAGGGTTCCCAGTGGTTGGGAGGTTGGGTAAGGTTGATGATAATTGAAGGGTTCCCTGTGGTCGGGAGGATGGGTAAGGTTGATGATAATTGAAGGGTTCCCTGTGTTCGGGAGGATGGGTAAGGTTGATGATAATTGAAGGGTTCCCTGTGTTCGGGAGGATGGGTAATGTTGATGATAATTGAAGGGTTCCCTGTGGTAGGGAGGATGGGTAAGGTTGATGATAATTGAAGGGTTCCCTGTGGTTGGGAGGATGGGTAAGGTTGATGATAATTGAAGGGTTCCCTGTGTTCGGGAGGATGGGTAAGGTTGATGATAATTGAAGGGTCCCCTGTAGTCGGGAGGATGGGTAAGGTTGATGATAATTGAAGGGTTCCCTGTGTTTTGGAGGATGTGGAAGGTTGATGATAATTGAAGGGTTCCCTGTGGTTGGGAGGATGGGTAAGGTTGATGATAATTGAAGGGTTCCCTGTGGTCAGGAGGATGGGTAAGGTTGATGATAATTGAAGGGTTCCCTGTGGTTGGGAGGATGGGTAAGGTTGATGATAATTGAAGGGTTCCCTGTGGTAGGGAGGATGGGTAAGGTTGATGATAATTGAAGGGTTCCCTGTGGTTGGGAGGATGGGTAAGGTTGATGATAATTGAAGGGTTCCCTGTGGTTGGGAGGATGGGTAAGGTTGATGATAATTGAAGGGTTCCCTGTGTTCGGGAGGTTAGTAAAGTTGATGATAATTGAAGGGTTCCCTGTGGTTGGGAGGATGGGTAAGGTTGATGATAATTGAAGGGTTCCCTGTGGTCGGGAGGATGGGTAAGGTTCATGAAAATTGAAGGATTCCCTGTGGTAGGGAGGATGGGTAAGGTTGATGATAGTTGAAGGGTTTCCTGTGGCAGGGAGGATGGGTAAGGTTGATGATAATTGAAGGGTTCCCTGTGGTTGGGAGGATGGGTAAGGTTGATGATAATTGAAGGGTTCCCTGTGGTCGGGAGGATGGGTAAGGTTGATGATAATTGAAGGGTTCCCTGTGGTCGGGAGGATGGGTAAGGTTGATGATAATTGAAGGGTTCCCTGTGGTGGAGGTTGGGTAAGGTTGATGATAATTGAAGGGTTCCCTGTGTTTGGGAGGATGGGGAAGGTTGATGATAATTGAAGGGTTCCCTGTGTTTGGGAGGATGGGTAAGGTTGATGATAATTGAAGGGTTCCTTGTGTTCGGGAGGTTAGTAATGTGGATGATGATTTAGGGGTTCCCTGTGGTTGGGAGGATGGGGAAGGTTGATGATAATTGAAGGGTTCCCTGTGGTAGGGAGGATGGGTAAGGTTGATGATAATTGAAGGGTTCCCTGTGGTCAGGAGGATGGGTAAGGTTGATGATAATTGAAGGGTTCCCTGTGGTCGGGAGGATGGGTAAGGTTGATGATAATTGAAGGGTTCCCTGTGGTCAGGAGGATGGGTAAGGTTGATGATAATTGAAGGGTTCCCTGTGGTCGGGAGGATGGGTAAGGTTGATGATAATTGAAGGGTTCCCTGTGGTCGGGAGGATGGGTAAGGTTGATGATAATTGAAGGGTTCCCTGTGGTTGGGAGGATGGGTAAGGTTGATGATAATTGAAGGGTTCCCTGTGGTCGGGAGGATGGGTAAGGTTGATGATAATTGAAGGGTTCCCTGTGGTTGGGAGGATGGGTAAGGTTGATGATAATTAAAGGGTTCCCTGTGGTAGGGAGGATGGGTAAGGTTGATGATATTTGAAGGGTTCCCTGTGTTCGGGAGGATGGGTAAGGTTGATGATAATTGAAGGGTTCTCTGTGGTCGGGAGGATGGGTAAGGTTGATGATAATTGAAGGGTTCCCTGTGGTCGGGAGGATGGATAAGGTTGATGATAATTGAAGGGTTCCCTGTGTTCGGGAGGTTAGTAATGTGGATGATGATTTAGGGGTTCCCTGTGTTCGGGAGGATGGGTAAGGTTGATGATAATTGAACGGTTCCCTGTGGTCGGGAGGTTGATGATAATTGAAGGGTTCCCTGTGGTAGGGAGGATGGGTAAGGTTGATGATAATTGAAGGGTTCCCTGTGGTTGGGAGGATGGGTAAGGTTGATGATAATTGAAGGGTTCCCTGTGTTCGGGAGGTTAGTAAAGTTGATGATAATTGAAGGGTTCCCTGTGGTTGGGAGGATGGGTAAGGTTGATGATAATTGAAGGGTTCCCTGTGGTCGGGAGGATGGGTAAGGTTGATGATAATTGAAGGGTTCCCTGTGGTTGGGAGGTTGGGGAAGGTTGATGATAATTGAAGGGTTCCCTGTGGTAGGGAGGTTGGGTAAGGTTGATGATAATTGAAGGGTTCCCTGTGGTCGGGAGGTTGGGTAAGGTTGATGATAATTGAAGGGTTCCCTGTGGTTGGGAGGATGGGTAAGGTTGATGATAATTGAAGGGTTCCCTGTGTTCGGAAGGTTAGTAAAGTTGATGAAAATTGAAGGGTTCCCTGTGGTTGGGAGGATGGGTAAGGTTGATGATAATTGAAGGGTTCCCTGTGGTCGGGAGGATGGGTAAGGTTGATGATAATTGAAGGGTTCCCTGTGGTAGGGAGGTTGGGTAAGGTTGATGATAATTGAAGGGTTCCCTGTGGTCGGGAGGTTGGGTAAGGTTGATGATAATTGAAGGGTTCCCTGTGGTCGGGAGGTTGATGATAATTGAAGGGTTCCCTGTGGTAGGGAGGATGGGTAAGGTTGATGATAATTGAAGGGTTCCCTGTGGTTGGGAGGATGGGTAAGGTTGATGATAATTGAAGGGTTCCCTGTGTTCGGGAGGTTAGTAAAGTTTATGATAATTGAAGGGTTCCCTGTGGTTGGGAGGATGGGTAAGGTTGATGATAATTGAAGGGTTCCCTGTGGTCGGGAGGATGGGTAAGGTTGATGATAATTGAAGGGTTCCCTGTGGTTGGGAGGTTGGGGAAGGTTGATGATAATTGAAGGGTTCCCTGTGGTAGGGAGGTTGGGTAAGGTTGATGATAATTGAAGGGTTCCCTGTGGTCGGGAGGTTGGGTAAGGTTGATGATAATTGAAGGGTTCCCTGTGGTTGGGAGGATGGGTAAGGTTGATGATAATTGAAGGGTTCCCTGTGTTCGGAAGGTTAGTAAAGTTGATGAAAATTGAAGGGTTCCCTGTGGTTGGGAGGATGGGTAAGGTTGATGATAATTGAAGGGTTCCCTGTGGTCGGGAGGATGGGTAAGGTTGATGATAATTGAAGGGTTCCCTGTGGTAGGGAGGTTGGGTAAGGTTGATGATAATTGAAGGGTTCCCTGTGGTTGGGAGGATGGGTAAGGTTGATGATAATTGAAGGGTTCCTTGTGGTCGGGAGGATGGGTAAGGTTGATGATAATTGAAGGGTTCCCTGTGGTGGAGGTTGGGTAAGGTTGGTGATAATTGAAAGGTTCCCTGTGGTTGGGAGGATGGGTAAGGTTGATGATAATTGAAGGGTTCCCTGTGGTTGGGAGGTTGGGTAAGGTTGATGATAATTGAAGGGTTCCCTGTGGTCGGGAGGATGGGTAAGGTTGATGATAATTGAAGGGTTCCCTGTGTTCGGGAGGATGGGTAAGGTTGATGATAATTGAAGGGTTCCCTGTGTTCGGGAGGATGGGTAATGTTGATGATAATTGAAGGGTTCCCTGTGGTAGGGAGGATGGGTAAGGTTGATGATAATTGAAGGGTTCCCTGTGGTTGGGAGGATGGGTAAGGTTGATGATAATTGAAGGGTTCCCTGTGTTCGGGAGGATGGGTAAGGTTGATGATAATTGAAGGGTCCCCTGTAGTCGGGAGGATGGGTAAGGTTGATGATAATTGAAGGGTTCCCTGTGTTTTGGAGGATGTGGAAGGTTGATGATAATTGAAGGGTTCCCTGTGGTTGGGAGGATGGGTAAGGTTGATGATAATTGAAGGGTTCCCTGTGGTCAGGAGGATGGGTAAGGTTGATGATAATTGAAGGGTTCCCTGTGGTTGGGAGGATGGGTAAGGTTGATGATAATTGAAGGGTTCCCTGTGGTAGGGAGGATGGGTAAGGTTGATGATAATTGAAGGGTTCCCTGTGGTTGGGAGGATGGGTAAGGTTGATGATAATTGAAGGGTTCCCTGTGGTTGGGAGGATGGGTAAGGTTGATGATAATTGAAGGGTTCCCTGTGTTCGGGAGGTTAGTAAAGTTGATGATAATTGAAGGGTTCCCTGTGGTTGGGAGGATGGGTAAGGTTGATGATAATTGAAGGGTTCCCTGTGGTCGGGAGGATGGGTAAGGTTCATGAAAATTGAAGGATTCCCTGTGGTAGGGAGGATGGGTAAGGTTGATGATAGTTGAAGGGTTTCCTGTGGCAGGGAGGATGGGTAAGGTTGATGATAATTGAAGGGTTCCCTGTGGTTGGGAGGATGGGTAAGGTTGATGATAATTGAAGGGTTCCCTGTGGTCGGGAGGATGGGTAAGGTTGATGATAATTGAAGGGTTCCCTGTGGTCGGGAGGATGGGTAAGGTTGATGATAATTGAAGGGTTCCCTGTGGTGGAGGTTGGGTAAGGTTGATGATAATTGAAGGGTTCCCTGTGTTTGGGAGGATGGGGAAGGTTGATGATAATTGAAGGGTTCCCTGTGTTTGGGAGGATGGGTAAGGTTGATGATAATTGAAGGGTTCCTTGTGTTCGGGAGGTTAGTAATGTGGATGATGATTTAGGGGTTCCCTGTGGTTGGGAGGATGGGGAAGGTTGATGATAATTGAAGGGTTCCCTGTGGTAGGGAGGATGGGTAAGGTTGATGATAATTGAAGGGTTCCCTGTGGTCAGGAGGATGGGTAAGGTTGATGATAATTGAAGGGTTCCCTGTGGTCGGGAGGATGGGTAAGGTTGATGATAATTGAAGGGTTCCCTGTGGTCGGGAGGATGGGTAAGGTTGATGATAATTGAAGGGTTCCTTGTGGTCGGGAGGATGGGTAAGGTTGATGGTAATTGAAGGGTTCCTTGTGGTTGGGAGGATGGGTAAGGTTGATGATAATTGAAGGGTTCCCTGTGGTTGGGAGGATGGGTAAGGTTGATGATAATTGAAGGGTTCCCTGTGGTTGGGAGGATGGGTAAGCTTGATGATAATTGAAGGGTTCCCTGTGTTTGGGAAGATGGGTAAGGTTGGTGATAATTGAAGGGTTCCCTGTGGTTGGGAGGATGGGTAAGGTTGATGATAATTGAAGGGTTCCCTATCGTTGGGAGGATGGGTAAGGTTGATGATAATTGAAGGGTTCCCTGTGGTCGGGAGGATGGGTAAGGTTGATGATAATTGAAGGGTTCCCTGTGGTAGGGAGGATGGGTAAGGTTGATGATAATTGAAGGGTTCCCTGTGTTCGGGAGGTTAGTAATGTGGATGATGGTTTAGGGGTTCCCTGTCATTGGGAGGATGGGTAAGGTTGATGATAATTGAAGGGTTCCCTGTGTTTGGGAGGATGGGTAAGGTTGATGATAATTGAAGGGTTCCCTGTCGTTGGGAGGATGGGTAAGGTTGGTGATAATTGAAGGGTTCCCTGTGGTCGGGAGGATGGGTAAGGTTAATGATAATTGAAGGGTTCCCTGTGGTCGGGAGGATGGGTAAGGTTGATGATAATTGAAGGGTTCCCTGTGGTTGGGAGGATGGGTAAGGTTGATGATAATTGAAGGGTTCCCTGTGGTTGGGAGGATGGGTAAGGTTGATGATAATTGAAGGGTTTCCTGTGGTTGGGAGGATGGGTAAGGTTGATGATAATTGAAGGGTTCCCTGTGGTTGGGAGGTTGGGTAAGGTTGATGGTGATTGAAGGGTTCCCTGTGTTCGGGAGGATGGGTAAGGTTGATGATAATTGAAGGGTTCCCTGTGGTCGGGAGGATGGGTAAGGTTCATGATAATTGAAGGATTCCCTGTGGTAGGGAGGATGGGTAAGGTTGATGATAGTTGAAGGGTTCCCTGTGGTAGGGAGGATGGGTAAGGTTGATGATAATTGAAGGGTTCACTGTGGTTGGGAGGATGGGTAAGGTTGATGATAATTGAAGGGTTCCCTGTCGTTGGGAGGATGGGTAAGGTTGATGATAATTGAAGGGTTCCCTGTGGTCGGGAGGATGGGTAAGGTTCATGATAATTGAAGGATTCCCTGTGGTAGGGAGGATGGGTAAGGTTGATGATAGTTGAAGGGTTCCCTGTGGTAGGGAGGATGGGTAAGGTTGATGATAATTGAAGGGTTCACTGTGGTTGGGAGGATGGGTAAGGTTGATGATAATTGAAGGGTTCCCTGTGGTCGGGAGGATGGGTAAGGTTGATGATAATTGAAGGGTTCCCTGTGGTCGGGAGGATGGGTAAGGTTGATGATAATTGAAGGGTTCCCTGTGGTGGAGGTTGGGTAAGGTTGATGATAATTGAAGGGTTCCCTGTGTTTGGGAAGATGGGTAAGGTTGATGATAATTGAAGGGTTCCCTGTGTTCGGGAGGATGGGTAAGGTTGATGATAATTGAAGGGTTCCCTGTGGTCGGGAGGTTGGGTAAGGTTGATGATAATTGAAGGGTTCCCTGTGTTTGGGAAGATGGGTAAGGTTGATGATAATTGAAGGGTTCCCTGTGTTCGGGAGGATGGGTAAGGTTGATGATAATTGAAGGGTTCCCTGTGTTTGGGAGGATGGGGAAGGTTGATGATAATTGAAGGGTTCCCTGTGTTTGGGAGGATGGGTAAGGTTGATGATAATTGAAGGGTTCCTTGTGTTCGGGAGGTTAGTAATGTGGATGATGATTTAGGGGTTCCCTGTGGTTGGGAGGATGGGGAAGGTTGATGATAATTGAAGGGTTCCCTGTGGTAGGGAGGATGGGTAAGGTTGATGATAATTGAAGGGTTCCCTGTGGTCGGGAGGATGGGTAAGGTTGATGATAATTGAAGGGTTCCCTGTGGTCGGGAGGATGGGTAAGGTTGATGATAATTGAAGGGTTCCTTGTGGTCGGGAGGATGGGTAAGGTTGATGGTAATTGAAGGGTTCCTTGTGGTTGGGAGGATGGGTAAGGTTGATGATAATTGAAGGGTTCCCTGTGGTTGGGAGGATGGGTAAGGTTGATGATAATTGAAGGGTTCCCTGTGGTTGGGAGGATGGGTAAGCTTGATGATAATTGAAGGGTTCCATGTGTTTGGGAGGATGGGTAAGGTTGGTGATAATTGAAGGGTTCCCTGTGGTTGGGAGGATGGGTAAGGTTGATGATAATTGAAGGGTTCCCTATCGTTGGGAGGATGGGTAAGGTTGATGATAATTGAAGGGTTCCCTGTGGTCGGGAGGATGGGTAAGGTTGATGATAATTGAAGGGTTCCCTGTGGTAGGGAGGATGGGTAAGGTTGAAGATAATTGAAGGGTTCCCTGTGTTCGGGAGGTTAGTAATGTGGATGATGATTTAGGGGTTCCCTGTCATTGGGGGGATGGGTAAGGTTGATGATAATTGAAGGGTTCCCTGTGTTTGGGAGGATGGGTAAGGTTGATGATAATTGAAGGGTTCCCTGTCGTTGGGAGGATGGGTAAGGTTGGTGATAATTGAAGGGTTCCCTGTGGTCGGGAGGATGGGTAAGGTTAATGATAATTGAAGGGTTCCCTGTGGTCGGGAGGATGGGTAAGGTTAATGATAATTGAAGGGTTCCCTGTGGTCGGGAGGATGGGTAAGGTTGATGATAATTGAAGGGTTCCCTGTGGTTGGGAGGATGGGTAAGGTTGATGATAATTGAAGGGTTCCCTGTGGTTGGGAGGATGGGTAAGGTTGATGATAATTGAAGGGTTCCCTGTGGTTGGGAGGATGGGTAAGGTTGATGATAATTGAAGGGTTCCCTGTGGTTGGGAGGTTGGGTAAGGTTGATGATAATTGAAGGGTTCCCTGTGTTCGGGAGGATGGGTAAGGTTGATGATAATTGAAGGGTTCCCTGTGTTTGGGAGGATGGGGAAGGTTGATGATAATTGAAGGGTTCCCTGTGTTTGGGAGGATGGGTAAGGTTGATGATAATTGAAGGGTTCCTTGTGTTCGGGAGGTTAGTAATGTGGATGATGATTTAGGGGTTCCCTGTGGTTGGGAGGATGGGGAAGGTTGATGATAATTGAAGGGTTCCCTGTGGTAGGGAGGATGGGTAAGGTTGATGATAATTGAAGGGTTCCCTGTGGTCGGGAGGATGGGTAAGGTTGATGATAATTGAAGGGTTCCCTGTGGTCGGGAGGATGGGTAAGGTTGATGATAATTGAAGGGTTCCTTGTGGTCGGGAGGATGGGTAAGGTTGATGGTAATTGAAGGGTTCCTTGTGGTTGGGAGGATGGGTAAGGTTGATGATAATTGAAGGGTTCCCTGTGGTTGGGAGGATGGGTAAGGTTGATGATAATTGAAGGGTTCCCTGTGGTTGGGAGGATGGGTAAGCTTGATGATAATTGAAGGGTTCCATGTGTTTGGGAGGATGGGTAAGGTTGGTGATAATTGAAGGGTTCCCTGTGGTTGGGAGGATGGGTAAGGTTGATGACAATTGAAGGGTTCCCTATCGTTGGGAGGATGGGTAAGGTTGATGATAATTGAAGGGTTCCCTGTGGTCGGGAGGATGGGTAAGGTTGATGATAATTGAAGGGTTCCCTGTGGTAGGGAGGATGGGTAAGGTTGAAGATAATTGAAGGGTTCCCTGTGTTCGGGAGGTTAGTAATGTGGATGATGATTTAGGGGTTCCCTGTCATTGGGGGGATGGGTAAGGTTGATGATAATTGAAGGGTTCCCTGTGTTTGGGAGGATGGGTAAGGTTGATGATAATTGAAGGGTTCCCTGTCGTTGGGAGGATGGGTAAGGTTGGTGATAATTGAAGGGTTCCCTGTGGTCGGGAGGATGGGTAAGGTTAATGATAATTGAAGGGTTCCCTGTGGTCGGGAGGATGGGTAAGGTTAATGATAATTGAAGGGTTCCCTGTGGTCGGGAGGATGGGTAAGGTTGATGATAATTGAAGGGTTCCCTGTGGTTGGGAGGATGGGTAAGGTTGATGATAATTGAAGGGTTCCCTGTGGTTGGGAGGATGGGTAAGGTTGATGATAATTGAAGGGTTCCCTGTGGTTGGGAGGATGGGTAAGGTTGATGATAATTGAAGGGTTCCCTGTGGTTGGGAGGTTGGGTAAGGTTGATGATAATTGAAGGGTTCCCTGTGTTCGGGAGGTTAGTAATGTGGATGATGATTTAGGGGTTCCCTGTGTTCGGGAGGATGGGTAAGGTTGATGATAATTGAAGGGTTCCCTGTGGTTGGGAGGTTGGGTAAGATTGATGATAATTGAAGGGTTCCCTGTCGTTGGGAGGATGGGTAAGGTTGATGATAATTGAAGGGTTCCCTGTGTTCGGGAGGTTAGTAAAGTTGATGATAATTGAAGGGTTCCTTGTGGTTGGGAGGATGGGTAAGGTTGATGATAATTGAAGGGTTCCCTGTGGTCGGGAGGATGGGTAATGTTGATGATAATTGAAGGGTTCCCTGTGGTAGGGAGGATGGGTAAGGTTGGTGATAATTGAAGGGTTCCCTGTGTTTGGGAGGATGGGGAAGTTTAATGATAATTGAAGGGTTCCCTGTGGTTGGGAGGATGGGTAAGGTTGATGATAATTGAAGGGTTCCCTGTGGTTGGGAGGTTGGGTAAGGTTGATGATAATTGAAGGGTTCCCTGTGGTTGGGAGGTTGGGTAAGGTTGATGATAATTGAAGGGTTCCCTGTGTTCAGGAGGTTAGTAATGTGGATGATGATTTAGGGGTTCCCTGTGTTCGGGAGGATGGGTAAGGTTGATGATAATTGAAGGGTTCCCTGTGGTTGGGAGGTTGGGTAAGATTGATGATAATTGAAGGGTTCCCTGTCGTTGGGAGGATGGGTAAGGTTGATGATAATTGAAGGGTTCCCTGTGTTCGGGATGTTAGTAAAGTTGATGATAATTGAAGGGTTCCCTGTGTTCGGGAGGATGGGTAAGGTTGATGATAATTGAAGGGTTCCCTGTGTTTGGGAGGATGGGGAAGGTTGATGATAATTGAAGGGTTCCCTGTGTTTGGGAGGATGGGTAAGGTTGATGATAATTGAAGGGTTCCTTGTGTTCGGGAGGTTAGTAATGTGGATGATGATTTAGGGGTTCCCTGTGGTTGGGAGGATGGGGAAGGTTGATGATAATTGAAGGGTTCCCTGTGGTAGGGAGGATGGGTAAGGTTGATGATAATTGAAGGGTTCCCTGTGGTCGGGAGGATGGGTAAGGTTGATGATAATTGAAGGGTTCCCTGTGGTCGGGAGGATGGGTAAGGTTGATGATAATTGAAGGGTTCCCTGTGGTCGGGAGGATGGGTAAGGTTGATGATAATTGAAGGGTTCCTTGTGGTCGGGAGGATGGGTAAGGTTGATGGTAATTGAAGGGTTCCTTGTGGTTGGGAGGATGGGTAAGGTTGGTGATAATTGAAGGGTTCCCTGTGGTTGGGAGGATGGGTAAGGTTGATGATAATTGAAGGGTTCCCTGTCGTTGGGAGGATGGGTAAGGTTGATGATAATTGAAGGGTTCCCTGTGGTCGGGAGGATGGGTAAGGTTGATGATAATTGAAGGGTTCCCTGTGGTAGGGAGGATGGGTAAGGTTGATGATAATTGAAGGGTTCCCTGTGGTCGGGAGGTTGGGTAAGGTTGATGATAATTGAAGGGTTCCCTGTCATTGGGAGGATGGGTAAGGTTGATGATAATTGAAGGGTTCCCTGTGTTTGGGAGGATGGGTAAGGTTGATGATAATTGAAGGGTTCCCTGTCGTTGGGAGGATGGGTAAGGTTGGTGATAATTGAAGGGTTCCCTGTGGTCGGGAGGATGGGTAAGGTTAATGATAATTGAAGGGTTCCCTGTGGTCCGGAGGATGGGTAAGGTTGATGATAATTGAAGGGTTCCCTGTGGTCGGGAGGATGGGTAAGGTTGATGATAATTGAAGGGTTCCTTGTGGCCGGGAGGATGGGTAAGGTTGATGATAATTGAAGGGTTCCCTGTGGTCGGGAGGATGGGTAAGGTTGATGATAATTGAAGGGTTCCCTGTGGTAGGGAGGATGGGTAAGGTTGATGATAATTTAAGGGTTCCCTGTGTTTGGGAGGATGGGTAAGCTTGATGATAATTGAAGGGTTCCCTGTCGTTGGGAGGATGGGTAAGGTTGGTGATAATTGAAGGGTTCCCGGTGGTCGGGAGGATGGGTAAGGTTGATGATAATTGAAGGGTTCCCTGTGGTTGGGAGGATGGGTAAGGTTGATGATAATTGAAGGGTTCCCTGTGGTTGGGAGGATGGGTAAGGTTGATGATAATTGAAGGGTTCCCTGTGGTGGAGGATGGGTAAGGTTGATGATAATTGAAGGGTTCCCTGTGTTCGGGAGGATGGGTAAGGTTGATGATTTAGGGGTTCCCTGTGTTCGGGAGGTTAGTAATGTGGATGATGATTTAGGGGTTCCCTGTGGTTGGGAGAATGGGTAAGGTTGATGATAATTGAAGGGTTCCCTGTCGTTGGGAGGATGGGTAAGGTTGGTGATAATTGAAGGGTTCCCGGTGGTCGGGAGGATGGGTAAGGTTGATGATAATTGAAGGGTTCCCTGTGGTTGGGAGGTTGGGTAAGGTTGATGATAATTGAAGGGTTCCCTGTGGTAGGGAGGATGGGTAAGGTTGATGATAATTGAAGGGTTCCCTGTGGTCGGGAGGATGGGTAAGGTTGATGATAATTGAAGGGTTCCCTGTGGTCGGGAGGATGGGTATGGTTGATGATAATTGAAGGGTTCCCTGTGGTTGGGAGGATGGGTAAGGTTGATGTTAATTGAAGGGTTCCCTGTGGTCGGGAGGATGGGTAAGGTAGATGATAATTGAAGGGTTCCCTGTCGTTGGGAGGATGGGTAAGGTTGGTGATAATTGAAGGGTTCCCTGTGGTTGGGAGGTTGGGGAAGGTTGATGATAATTGAAGGGTTCCCTGTGGTTGGGAGGATGGGTAAGGTTGATGATAATTGAAGGGTTCCCTGTGGTTGGGAGGATGGGTAAGGTTGATGATAATTGAAGGGTTCCCTGTGGTCGGGAGGTTGGGTAAGGTTGATGATAATTGAAGGGATCCCTGTGGTCGGGAGGATGGGTAAGGTTGATGATAATTGAAGGGTTCCCTGTGGTCGGGAGGTTGGGTAAGGTTGATGATAATTGAGGGGTTCCCTGTGGTTGGGAGGATGGGTAAGGTTGATGATAATTGAGGGGTTCCCTGTGGTTGGGAGGATGGGTAAGGTTGATGATAATTGAAGGGTTCCTTGTGGTTGGGAGGATGGGTAAGGTTGATGATAATTGAAGGGTTCCCTGTGTTCGGGTGGATGGGTAAGGTTGATGATAATTGAAGGGTTCCCTGTGGTGGAGGTTGGGTAAGGTTGATGATAATTGAAGGGTTCCCTGTGTTTGGGAGGATGGGTAAGGTTGATGATAATTGAAGGGTTCCCTGTGTTCGGGAGGATGGGTAAGGTTGATGATAATTGAAGGGTTCCCTGTGGTCGGGAGGATGGGTAAGGTTGATGATAATTGAAGGGTTCCCTGTGGTTGGGAGGATGGGTAAGGTTGGTGATAATTGAAGGGTTCCTTGTGGTTGGGAGGATGGGTAAGGTTGATGATAATTGAAGGGTTCCCTGTGTTCGGGAGGATGGGTAAGGTTGATGATGATTTAGGGGTTCCCTGTCGTTGGGAGGATGGGTAAGGTTGATGATGATTTAGGGGTTCCCTGTGGTTGGGAGAATGGGTAAGGTTGATGATAATTGAAGGGTTCCTTGTGGTTGGGAGGATGGGTAAGGTTGATGATAATTGAAGGGTTCCTTGTGGTTGGGAGGATGGGTAAGGTTGATGATAATTGAAGGGTTCCCTGTGGTCGGGAGGATGGGTAAGGTTGATGATAATTGAAGGGTTCCCTGTGGTTGGGAGGATGGGTAAAGGTTGATGATAATTGAAGGGTTCCTTGTGGCCGGGAGGATGGGTAAGGTTGATGATAATTGAAGGGTTCCCTGTGGTTGGGAGGATGGGTAAGCTTGATGATAATTGAAGGGTTCCCTGTGGTCGGGAGGATGGGTAAGCTTGATGATAATTGAAGGGTTCCCTGTGGTCGGGAGGATGGGTAAGGTTGATGATAATTGAAGGGTTCCCTGTGGTTGGGAGGATGGGTAAGCTTGATGATAATTGAAGGGTTCCCTGTGGTCGGGAGGATGGGTAAGGTTGATGATAATTGAAGGGTTCCCTGTGGTTGGGAGGATGGGTAAGGTTGATGATAATTGAAGGGTTCCCTGTGGTTGGGAGGATGGGTAAGGTTGATGATAATTGAAGGGTTCCCTGTGGTCGGGAGGATGGGTAAGGTTGATGATAATTGAAGGGTTCCCTGTGGTAGGGAGGTTGGGTAAGGTTGATGATAATTGAAGGGTTCCCTGTGGTCGGGATGTTGGGTAAGGTTGATGATAATTGAAGGGTTCCCTGTGGTAGGGAGGTTGGGTAAGGTTGATGATAATTGAAGGGTTCCCTGTGGTCGGGATGTTGGGTAAGGTTGATGATAATTGAAGGGTTCCCTGTGGTTGGGAGGATGGGTAAGGTTGATGATAGTTGAAGGGTTCCCTGTGGTAGGGAGGATGGGTAAGCTCGATGATAATTGAAGGGTTCCCTGTGGTTGGGAGGATGGGTAAGGTTGATGATAATTGAAGGGTTCCCTGTGGTTGGGAGGATGGGTAAGGTTGATGATAATTGAAGGGTTCCCTGTGGTCGGGAGGATGGGTAAGGTTGATGATAATTGAAGGGTTCCCTGTGGTCGGGAGGATGGGTAAGGTTGATGATAATTGAAGGGTTCCCTGTGGTCGGGAGGATGGGTAAGGTTGATGATAATTGAAGGGTTCCCTGTGGTTGGGAGGATGGGTAAGGTTGATGATAATTTAGGGGTTCCCTGTGGTCGGGAGGATGGGTAAAGTTGATGATGATTCAGAGGCTCCCTGTGGTCAGGAGGTCAGTGAGGTCAACCCTGTTGTGGAAATTTTATAAAGACGTCTTTAATATGTATTGTCATAGTGTCTCCCAGTGTTAGTTCTCCCACAACCCGCTCTAAAGAGCTGACTGGGGCATATCCTGTGATGTCATTTCTCATGGAGGAAGCGATTGGCTGTTGGGACCATCACTTCCTGTTTGTCATTGCTTTTGTTGTCTATGAATAAAATCCAAGTGGGGTGATGGGTAGAGGGCAGAAGAGGATGGTGCCGAGTCTTGTCTGTTTACTTGGGATATGCGGGAAATAGAGGGATCGGTGAGATTCATTATATCATGAGACGCATTGTGTTACGCGCAGATAGGGGTTACGCGCAGATATGGGTTACGCGCAGATAGGGGTTACGCGCAGATAGAGGTTACGCGCAGATATGGGTTGCGCTCAGATATGGGTTACGCGCAGATAGGGGTTACGCGCAGATAGGGGTTACGCGCAGATATGGGTTACATATGGGTTACGCTCAGATATGGGTTACGCTCAGATATGGGTTGCGCTCAGATATGGGTTGCGCTCAGATATGGGTTGCGCACAGGTAGGGGTTACGCACAGATATGGGTTGCGCTCAGATATGGGTTATACACAGATATGGGTTACGCACAGATGCACAGATATGGGTTACGCTCAGATATGGGTTATGCACAGATATGGGTTACGCACAGATATGGGTTACGCTCAGATATGGGTTACGCGCAGATATGGGTTACGCGCAGATATGGGTTACACGCAGATATGGGTTACGCTCAGATATGGGTTACGCGCAGATATGGGTTACGCGCAGAGATGGGTTACGCGCAGAGATGGGTTACGCGCAGAGATGGGTTACGCATAGATATGGGTTACGCTCAGATATGGGTTGCGCTCAGATATGGGTTGCGCTCAGATATGGGTTACACACAGATATGGGTTACGAACAGATATGGGTTACGCACAGATGCACAGATATGGGTTACGCTCAGATATGGGTTATGCACAGATATGGGTTACGCGCAGAGATGGGTTACGCGCAGAGATGGGTTACGCATAGATATGGGTTACGCTCAGATATAGGTTACGCTCAGATATGGGTTACGCGCAGATATGGGTTACGCTCAGATATGGGTTACGCGCAGATATGGGTTACGCTCAGATATGGGTTACGCTCAGATATGGGTTACGCTCAGATATGGGTTACACGCAGCGTACTACCAAATTTCGCTAACAGCCCGTACATGAGGAGATCTGGTGGGATCCTGCGATACAGAACCTCTTCGGAATGACAGTCAGATATCGCGTACATGAGGAGATCCGGTGGGATCCTGCGATACAGAACCTCTTCGGAATGACAGTCAGATATCGCGTACATGAGGAGATCCGGTGGGATCCTGCGATACAGAACCTCTTCTGAATGACAGTCAGATATCGCGTACAATCTGCTGCCAGATAGAAGGAATGAGATCTCCGCTGTACCTCACTAAGGTCCGGGCGCGGCTGTGAAAGGTTGCGCTTTTTTCGATGTGTGCTACTATGGAGGATCCGCCATCACACTATCTGGACCAGAATATCCGTACAATAAATAGGACCACATGGAGAAGGCGGGAAATGTGGGGGTGGGGGTCTTTCTTTGCACAGGTGTCCGGTAACACGAGATCTAAGCTTTCTTTTTCCCCGATTTTTCAGTTCTAGGTTGAATGGGGAAGCGATTTACCCCCTACTCCATCCTCACTGCTGTATGAGGCCCTGGCAGAGGGATCTGGGTCAGAGATGGAATAAGGCCAAATGGGGCCCTATGGACGGTAACAGCTTTGGCCCCCAATCCCTTTGACTTATATGGTTAAAGATTGCAAGACACCCATGTACATTGTGTGTGCTGGCCCCATCAGACATCAACTATCTGCAATACAACAGGCAATGTTGCGGGGCCCCTGGGCATCGGGGCCCTAGGTTCCTCCCCTGGTTTCATTGTGGATGATCTGCAGTCAGGGAGTTGTGCCACTTCTTGGAGTTCAGCCTTTAAATAATCCTATAGAGCATCAGCTAGAGGCTCCACAATACTGGTCCCTAATAGTGGGGACACCAGGGGGAGGTTCAAAAAGGGGGAATGGGGTTGGGACTTTGTATACGGCATGTGATATACACTACCACAGGCCTCCATCCCTGTAAATGTGTAAAAAAGGTGGAGAGTTGGGACTTTAAAAGAGATGCGTTTTTAGCCGTATGCGATTAAGTATATACAGTGAGGAAAATAAGTATTTGAACACCCTGCTATTTTGCAAGTTCTCCCACTTGGAAATCATGGAGGGGTCTGAAATTGTCATCGTAGGTGCATGTCCACTGTGAGAGACATAATCAAAAAAAAAAATTCCAGAAATCACAATTTATGATTTTTTAACTATTTATTTGTATGATACAGCTGCAAATAAGTATTTGAACACCTGTCTATCAGCTAGAATTCTGACCCTCAAAGACCTGTTAGTCTGCCTTTAAAATGTCCACCTCCACTCCATTTATTCTCCTAAATTAGATGCACCTGTTTGAGGTCATTAGCTGCATAAAGACACCTGTCCACCCCATACAATCAGTAAGAATCCAACTACTAACATGGCCAAGACCAAAGAGCTGTCCAAAGACACTAGAGACAAAATTGTACACCTCCACAAGGCTGGAAAGGGCTACGGGATGCCAAGCAGCTTGGTGAAAAAAGGTCCACTGTTGGAGCAATCATTAGAAAATGGAAGAAGCTAAACATGACTGTCAATCTCCCTCGGACTGGGGCTCCATGCAAAATCTCACCTCGTGGGGTCTCAATGATCGTAAGAAAGGTGAGAAATCAACCCAGGACTACACGGGAGGAGCTGGTCAATGACCTGAAAAGAGCTGGGACCACCGTTTCCAAGGTTACTGTTGGTAATACACTAAGACGTCATGGTTTGAAATCATGCATGGCACAGAAGGTTCCCCTGCTTAAACCAGCACATGTCAAGGCCCGTCTTAAGTTTGCCAATGACCATTTGGATGATCCAGAGGAGTCATGGGAGAAAGTCATGTGGTCAGATGAGACCAAAATAGAACTTTTTGGTCATAATTCCACTAACCGTGTTTGGAGGAAGAATGATGAGTACCATCCCAAGAACACCATCCCTACTGTGAAGCATGGGGGTGGTAGCATCATGCTTTGGGGGTGTTTTTCTGCACATGGGACAGGGCGACTGCACTGTATTAAGGAGAGGATGACCGGGGCCATGTATTGCGAGATTTTGGGCAACAACCTCCTTCCCTCAGTTAGAGCTTTGAAGATAGGTCGAGGCTGGGTCTTCCAACATGACAATGACCCGAAGCACACAGCCAGGATAACCAAGGAGTGGCTCTGTAAAAAGCATATCAAGGTTCTGGCGTGGCCTAGCCAGTCTCCAGACCTAAACCCAATAGAGAATCTTTGGAGGGAGCTCAAACTCCGTGTTTCTCAGCGACAGCCCAGAAACCTGACTGATGTAGAGAAGATCTGTGTGGAGGAGTGGGCCAAAATCCCTCCTCCAGTGTGTGCAAAGCTGGTGAAAAACTACAAGAAACGTTTGACCTCTGTAATTGCAAACAAAGGCTACTGTACCAAATATTAACATTGATTTTCTCAGGTGTTCAAATACTTATTTGCAGCTGTATCATACAAATAAATAGTTATCATACATTGTGATTTCTGGAATTTTTTTTTTGATTATGTCTCTCACAGTGGACATGCACCTACGCTAACAATTTCAGACCCCTCCATGATTTCCAAGTGGGAGAACTTGCAAAATAGCAGGGTGTTCAAATACTTATTTTCCTCACTGTATATGGAATATAAAAAATGTTTCCATAATGACCAGGCTCAAAGTTACCAACCAAAAAAGCACTAAAGCAAATGATCTGTCTCACTGTATGTAATTAAAAACAGAGGTTTAGTTATTTGCAAATACCTGGGTAAGCTGCAGGCCAAACGTCAAGGTACTCCGTGTTCTGCAGTCCTAGTTATGATTTCTAAAGCCTCCTAAAGAGGAGCACGGGCGTGCCAATCAATAGCCAGGGGGAGGTTCAGCCTACAGCAGCTACCAGATGGGCCCATGATGTCCATGGATGGGTGAGGTGACAATTAATGATAAAGAACTGGCTGGGGATCACACCCCTCAAGGTGACACCTCCGCAATATTCCAGGTTGGAGTCCTAGAGATGCCATGAAAAGGCAGGTAGGTTGAGGGGCCGTATTGTAGGTTGAGGGGCCGTATTGTAGGTTGAGGGGCCGTATTGTAGGTTGAGGGGCCGTATTGTAGGTTGAGGGGCCGTATTGTAGGTTGAGGGGCCGTATTGTTGTAGGTTGAGGGGCCGTATTGTAGGTTGAGGGGCCGTATTATAGGTCGAGGGGCCGTATTGTAGGTCGAGGGGCCGTATTGTAGGTTGAGGGGCCGTATTGTAGGTTGAGGGGCCGTATTATAGGTTGAGGGGCCGTATTGTAGGTTGAGGGGCCGTATTGTTGTAGGTTGAGGGGCCGTATTGTTGTAGGTTGAGGGGCCGTATTGTTGTAGGTTGAGGGGCCGTATTGTAGGTTGAGGGGCCGTATTGTAGGTTGAGGGGCCGTATTGTAGGTTGAGGGACCGTATTGTAGGTTGAGGGACCGTATTGTAGGTTGAGGGACCGTATTGTAGGTTGAGGGGCTGTATTGTAGGTTGAGGGGCCGTATTGTAGGTTGAGGGGCCGTATTGTTGTAGGTTGAGGGGCCGTATTGTTGTAGGTTGAGGGGCCGTATTGTAGGTTGAGGGGCTGTATTGTAGGCTGAGGGGCCGTATTGTAGGTTGAGGGGCCGTATTGTAGGTTGAGGGGCCGTATTGTTGTAGGTTGAGGGGCCGTATTGTAGGTTGAGGGGCCGTATTGTAGGTTGAGGGGCCGTATTGTAGGTTGAAGGGCCGTATTGTAGGTTGAGGGGCCGTATTGTAGGTTGAGGGGCTGTATTGTAGGTTGAGGGCCGTATTGTAGGTTGAGGGGCCGTATTGTAGGTTGAGGGGCCGTATTGTAGGTTGAGGGGCCGTATTGTTGTAGGTTGAGGGGCCGTATTGTTGTAGGTTGAGGGGCCATATTGTAGGTTGAGGGGCCGTATTGTAGGTTGAGGGGCCGTATTGTAGGTTGAGGGGCCGTATTGTTGTAGGTTGAGGGGCCGTATTGTTGTAGGTTGAGGGGCCGTATTGTAGGTTGAGGGGCCGTATTGTAGGTTGAGGGGCCGTATTGTAGGTTGAGGGGCCGTATTGTAGGTTGAGGGGCCGTATTGTAGGTTGAAGGGCCGTATTGTTGTAGGTTGAGGGGCCGTATTGTAGGTTGAGGGGCCGTATTGTAGGTTGAGGGGCCGTATTGTTGTAGGTTGAGGGGCCGTATTGTAGGTTGAGGGGCTGTATTGTAGGTTGAAGGGCCGTATTGTAGGTTGAGGGGCCGTATTGTAGGTTGAGGGGCCGTATTGTAGGTTGAGGGGCCATATTGTAGGTTGAGGGGCCGTATTGTTGTAGGTTGAGGGGCCGTAATGTAGGTTGAGGGGCCGTATTGTTGTAGGTTGAGGGGCCGTATTGTAGATTGAGGGGCCGTATTGTTGTAGGTTGAGGGGCCGTATTGTAGGTTGAGGGGCTGTATTGTAGGTTGAGGGGCCGTATTGTTGTAGGTTGAGGGGCTGTATTGTAGGTTGAGGGGCCGTATTGTAGGTTGAGGGGCCGTATTGTAGGTTGAGGGGCCGTATTGTTGTAGGTTGAGGGGCCGTATTGTAGGTTGAGGGGCCGTATTGTAGGTTGAGGGGCCGTATTGTAGGTTGAGGGGCCGTATTGTAGGTTGAGGGGCCGTATTGTAGGTTGAGGGGCCGTATTGTAGGTTGAGGGGCTGTATTGTAGGTTGAGGGCCGTATTGTAGGTTGAGGGGCCGTATTGTAGGTTGAGGGGCCGTATTGTAGGTTGAGGGGCCGTATTGTTGTAGGTTGAGGGGCCGTATTGTTGTAGGTTGAGGGGCCGTATTGTTGTAGGTTGAGGGGCCGTATTGTAGGTTGAGGGGCCGTATTGTAGGTTGAGGGGCCGTATTGTAGGTTGAGGGGCCGTATTGTTGTAGGTTGAGGGGCCGTATTGTTGTAGGTTGAGGGGCCGTATTGTAGGTTGAGGGGCCGTATTGTAGGTTGAGGGGCCGTATTGTAGGTTGAGGGGCCGTATTGTAGGTTGAAGGGCCGTATTGTTGTAGGTTGAGGGGCCGTATTGTAGGTTGAGGGGCCGTATTGTAGGTTGAGGGACCGTATTGTAGGTTGAGGGACCGTATTGTAGGTTGAGGGACCGTATTGTAGGTTGAGGGGCCGTATTGTAGGTTGAGGGGCCGTATTGTAGGTTGAGGGACCGTATTGTAGGTTGAGGGGCCGTATTGTAGGTTGAGGGGCCGTATTGTAGGTTGAGGGGCCGTATTGTAGGTTGAAGGGCCGTATTGTTGTAGGTTGAGGGGCCGTATTGTAGGTTGAGGGGCCGTATTGTAGGTTGAGGGACCGTATTGTAGGTTGAGGGGCCGTATTGTAGGTTGAGGGGCCGTATTGTAGGTTGAGGGGCCGTATTGTAGGTTGAAGGGCCGTATTGTTGTAGGTTGAGGGGCCGTATTGTAGGTTGAGGGGCCATATTGTAGGTTGAGGGGCCGTATTGTTGTAGGTTGAGGGGCCGTATTGTAGGTTGAGGGGCTGTATTGTAGGTTGAAGGGCCGTATTGTAGGTTGAGGGGCCGTATTGTAGGTTGAGGGGCCGTATTGTTGTAGGTTGAGGGGCCGTATTGTTGTAGGTTGAGGGGCCGTATTGTTGTAGGTTGAGGGGCCGTATTGTAGGTTGAGGGGCCGTATTGTAGATTGAGGGGCCGTATTGTTGTAGGTTGAGGGGCCGTATTGTAGGTTGAGGGGCCGTATTGTTGTAGGTTGAGGGGCCGTATTGTTGTAGGTTGAGGGGCCGTATTGTAGGTTGAGGGGCTGTATTGTAGGTTGAGGGGCCGTATTGTTGTAGATTGAGGGGCTGTATTGTAGGTTGAGGGGCCGTATTGTAGGTTGAGGGGCCGTATTGTAGGTTGAAGGGCCGTATTGTAGGTTGAGGGGCCGTATTGTAGGTTGAGGGGCCGTATTGTAGGTTGAGGGGCCGTATTGTAGGTTGAGGGACCGTATTGTAGGTTGAGGGACCGTATTGTAGGTTGAGGGACCGTATTGTAGGTTGAGGGGCCGTATTGTAGGTTGAAGGGCCGTATTGTTGTAGGTTGAGGGGCCGTATTGTTGTAGGTTGAGGGGCCGTATTGTAGGTTGAGGGGCCGTATTGTTGTAGGTTGAGGGGCCGTATTGTAGGTTGAGGGGCCATGTTGTAGGTTGAGGGGCCGTATTGTAGGTTGAGGGGCTGTATTGTAGGTTGAGGGGCTGTATTGTAGGTTGAGGGACCGTATTGTAGGTTGAGGGACCGTATTGTAGGTTGAGGGGCTGTATTGTAGGTTGAGGGGCCGTATTGTACAGCGGATGGAACCCTGCGCTGAGCTCCGCGCCGGCCTACCTTTGTGTGATGGCAGAAGCATTGAGAGAATCGGGAACCATTCCATCCTTGTACTTCACACCTCCCACAAGAAGACGGCGTGGTGTGCGGCCCATTAATGGATCCAGTAAATTGGACTTGTTAATGGAATTGCACTATTGCAATTTTCTTGTAAATTGAGCTTTTACAGCGGTGACAGCTTCTATCTGCTAATACAGCGATATTTCCTCCCATAATGGATCGTCGTGCGTCTGGCTCTGCGTTCCCCGACCAAAACAACATCTCAGGAAACCTTCCTAACAAATGCCCCCCCTCCTATATACAGATCGCCCCCCCCCTATATACAGATCGCCCCCCCCCTGTGTACAGATCGCCCCCCCCTATATACAGATCGCCCCCCCCCTGTATACAGATCGCCCCCCCCTTGTATACAGATCGCCCCCCCCTTGTATACAGATCGCCCCCCCCCTATATACAGATCGCCCCCCCCTATATACAGATCGCCCCCCCCTATATACAGATCGCAGACCCCCCCTATATACAGATCGCCCCCCCCTATATACAGATCGCAGACCCCCCCCCCCCTATATACAGACCCCCCCCCCCCTATATACAGATCGCCCCCCCCTATATACAGATCACCCCCCCTATATACAGACTCACCCCCCCCTATATACAGATCGCCCCCCCTATATACAGATCGCCCCCCCCCCCTATATACAGATCGCCCCCCCCCTATATACAGATCGCCCCCCCCTATATACAGATCGCAGACCCCCCCTATATACAGACCCCCCCCCCCTATATACAGATCGCCCCCCCCTATATACAGATCGCCCCCCCTATATACAGATCGCCCCCCCCCTATATACAGACTCACCCCCCCTATATACAGACTCACCCCCCCCTATATACAGATCGCCCCCCCTATATACAGATCACCCCCCCTATATACAGATCGCCCCCCCCCCTATATACAGATCGCCCCCCCCCTATATACAGATCGCCCCCCCCCCCTATATACAGATCGCAGACCCCCCCTATATACAGATCGCAGACCCCCCCTATATACAGATCGCCCCCCCTATATACAGATCGCCCCCCCCCTATATACAGATCGCCCCCCCCAGACTTACACCCCCATCCGGCAGACCTTTCCTCCATCTTGTAACATTCAGATAAAGGATCCACTTTAATCTGCACAGATGTCCTATAATGTCTCCATATATCTTCCTCCGTACCACCTATATATACCTATAGGAGGGGGTAGTAGTGATGGGGTGGATATAGGGGGTAGTAGTGATGGGGTGATAGGAGGGGGTAGTAGTGATGGGGTGGATATAGGGGGTAGTAGTGATGGGGTTATGGAGGGGGTAGTAGTGATGGGGTGGATATAGGGGGTAGTAGTGATGGGGTGATAGGAGGGGGTAGTAGTGATGGGGTGGATATAGGGGGTAGTAGTGATGGGGTGGATATAGGGGGTAGTAGTGATGGGGTGGATATAGGGGTAGTAGTGATGGGGTGGATATAGGGGGTAGTAGTGATGGGGTGGATATAGGGGGTAGTAGTGATGGGGTGGATATAGGGGGTAGTAGTGATGGGGTGGATATAGGGGGTAGTAGTGATGGGGTGATAGGAGGGGGTAGTAGTGATGGGGTGGATATAGGGGTAGTAGTGATGGGGTGGATATAGGGGGTAGTAGTGATGGGGTGGATATAGGGGGTAGTAGTGATGGGGTGGATATAGGGGATAGTAGTGATGGGGTGGATATAGGGGGTAGTAGTGATGGGGTGGATATAGGGGTAGTAGTGATGGGGTGGATATAGGGGGTAGTAGTGATGGGGTGATAGGAGGGGGTAGTAGTGATGGGGTGGATATAGGGGGTAGTAGTGATGGGGTAGATATAGGGGGTAGTAGTGATGGGGTGGATATAGGGGGTAGTAGTGATGGGGGGGATATAGGGGGTAGTAGTGATGGGGTGATAGGAGGGGGTAGTAGTGATGGGGTGGATATAGGGGGTAGTAGTGATGGGGTGGATATAGGGGGTAGTAGTGATGGGGTGGATATAGGGGTAGTAGTGATGGGGTGGATATAGGGGTAGTAGTGATGGGGTGGATATAGGGGGTAGTAGTGATGGGGTGGATATAGGGGGTAGTAGTGATGGGGTAGATATAGGGGGTAGTAGTGATGGGGTGGATATAGGGGGTAGTAGTGATGGGGTGGATATAGGGGGTAGTAGTGATGGGGTGATAGGAGGGGGTAGTAGTGATGGGGTGGATATAGGGGGTAGTAGTGATGGGGTGGATATAGGGGGTAGTAGTGATGGGGTGGATATAGGGGGTAGTAGTGATGGGGTGGATATAGGGGGTAGTAGTGATGGGGTGGATATAGGGGGTAGTAGTGATGGGGTGATAGGAGGGGGTAGTAGTGATGGGGTGGATATAGGGGGTAGTAGTGATGGGGTGGATATAGGGGGTAGTAGTGATGGGGTGGATATAGGGGTAGTAGTGATGGGGTGGATATAGGGGATAGTAGTGATGGGGTGGATATAGGGGGTAGTAGTGATGGGGTGGATATAGGGGTAGTAGTGATGGGGTGATAGGAGGGGGTAGTAGTGATGGGGTGGATATAGGGGTAGTAGTGATGGGGTGGATATAGGGGGTAGTAGTGATGGGGTGGATATAGGGGGTAGTAGTGATGGGGTGGATATAGGGGATAGTAGTGATGGGGTGGATATAGGGGGTAGTAGTGATGGGGTGGATATAGGGGGTAGTAGTGATGGGGTGGATATAGGGGGTAGTAGTGATGGGGTGGATATAGGGGATAGTAGTGATGGGGTGGATATAGGGGGTAGTAGTGATGGGGTGGATATAGGGGTAGTAGTGATGGGGTGGATATAGGGGGTAGTAGTGATGGGGTGATAGGAGGGGGTAGTAGTGATGGGGTGGATATAGGGGGTAGTAGTGATGGGGTAGATATAGGGGGTAGTAGTGATGGGGTGGATATAGGGGGTAGTAGTGATGGGGGGGATATAGGGGGTAGTAGTGATGGGGTGATAGGAGGGGGTAGTAGTGATGGGGTGGATATAGGGGGTAGTAGTGATGGGGTGGATATAGGGGTAGTAGTGATGGGGTGGATATAGGGGGTAGTAGTGATGGGGTAGATATAGGGGGTAGTAGTGATGGGGTGGATATAGGGGGTAGTAGTGATGGGGGGGATATAGGGGGTAGTAGTGATGGGGTGATAGGAGGGGGTAGTAGTGATGGGGTGGATATAGGGGGTAGTAGTGATGGGGTGGATATAGGGGGTAGTAGTGATGGGGTGGATATAGGGGGTAGTAGTGATGGGGTGGATATAGGGGGTAGTAGTGATGGGGTGGATATAGGGGGTAGTAGTGATGGGGTGATAGGAGGGGGTAGTAGTGATGGGGTGGATATAGGGGGTAGTAGTGATGGGGTGGATATAGGGGGTAGTAGTGATGGGGTGGATATAGGGGTAGTAGTGATGGGGTGGATATAGGGGATAGTAGTGATGGGGTGGATATAGGGGGTAGTAGTGATGGGGTGGATATAGGGGTAGTAGTGATGGGGGGGATATAGGGGGTAGTAGTGATGGGGTGGATATAGGGGGTAGTAGTGATGGGGTGATAGGAGGGGGTAGTAGTGATGGGGTGGATATAGGGGGTAGTAGTGATGGGGTAGATATAGGGGGTAGTAGTGATGGGGGGGATATAGGGGGTAGTAGTGATGGGGGGGATATAGGGGGTAGTAGTGATGGGGTGATAGGAGGGGGTAGTAGTGATGGGGTGGATATAGGGGGTAGTAGTGATGGGGTGGATATAGGGGGTAGTAGTGATGGGGTGGATATAGGGGTAGTAGTGATGGGGTGGATATAGGGGGTAGTAGTGATGGGGTGGATATAGGGGGTAGTAGTGATGGGATGATAGGAGGGGGTAGTAGTGATGGGGTGGATATAGGGGGTAGTAGTGATGGGGTGGATATAGGGGGTAGTAGTGATGAGGTGGATATAGGGGGTAGTAGTGATGGGGTGATAGGAGGGGGTAGTAGTGATGGGGTGATAGGAGGGGGTAGTAGTGATGGAGTGGATATAGGGGGTAGTAGTGATGGGGTGGATATAGGGGGTAGTAGTGATGGGGTGATAGGAGGGGGTAGTAGTGATGGGGTGATAGGAGGGGGTAGTAGTGATGGGGTGGATATAGGGGTAGTAGTGATGGAGTGGATATAGGGGGTAGTAGTGATGGGGTGGATATAGGGGTAGTAGTGATGGGGTGGATATAGGGGGTAGTAGTGATGGGGTGGATATAGGGGGTAGTAGTGATGGGGTGGATATAGGGGTAGTAGTGATGGGGTGGATATAGGGGGTAGTAGTGATGGGGTGGATATAGGGGGTAGTAGTGATGGGGTGGATATAGGGGGTAGTAGTGATGGGGTGGATATAGGGGTAGTAGTGATGGGGTGGATATAGGGGGTAGTAGTGATGGGGTGGATATAGGGGGTAGTAGTGATGGGGTGGATATAGGGGGTAGTAGTGATGGGGTGGATATAGGGGGTAGTAGTGATGGGGTGATAGGAGGGGGTAGTAGTGATGGGGTGGATATAGGGGTAGTAGTGATGGGGTGGATATAGGGGGTAGTAGTGATGGGGTGGATATAGGGGATAGTAGTGATGGGGTGATAGGAGGGGGTAGTAGTGATGGGGTGGATATAGGGGGTAGTAGTGATGGGGTGGATATAGGGGGTAGTAGTGATGGGGTGGATATAGGGGGTAGTAGTGATGGGGTGGATATAGGGGGTAGTAGTGATGGGGTAGATATAGGGGATAGTAGTGATGGGGTGGATATAGGGGGTAGTAGTGATGGGGTGGATATAGGGGGTAGTAGTGATGGGGTGGATATAGGGGGTAGTAGTGATGGGGTGGATATAGGGGGTAGTAGTGATGGGGTGGATATAGGGGGTAGTAGTGATGGGGTGATAGGAGGGGGTAGTAGTGATGGGGTGGATATAGGGGGTAGTAGTGATGGGGTGGATATAGGGGGTAGTAGTGATGGGGTGGATATAGGGGGTAGTAGTGATGGGGTGATAGGAGGGGGAGGAGTTATAGATTTTCTCTGAGTAACAGAAAAAATGAAATCTGCTTTTACAAGGAACTGCTGAGCCGGCAGAACGCAAAATATTCCCAGAGAATCAATAGATTTCCTCCGACACTCCTTGTGTGCCGTACAGACCGGACATTGTATACACTCCGTACAGACCGGACATACAGACCGGACATACAGACCGGACATTGTATACACTCCGTACAGACCGGACATTGTATACACTCCGTACAGACCGGACATTGTATACACTCCGTACAGACCGGACATTGTATACACTCCGTACAGACCGGACATACAGACCGGACATTGTATACACTCCGTACAGACCGGACATTGTATACACTCCGTACAGACCGGACATACAGACCGGACATACAGACCGGACATTGTATACACTCCGTACAGACCGGACATTGTATACACTCCGTACAGACCGGACATTGTATACACTCCGTACAGACCGGACATTGTATACACTCCGTACAGACCGGACATACAGACCGGACATTGTATACACTCCGTACAGACCGGACATTGTATACACTCCGTACAGACCGGACATTGTATACACTCTGTACAGACCGGACATACAGACCGGACATACAGACCGGACATTGTATACACTCCGTACAGACCGGACATTGTATACACTCCGTACAGACCGGACATTGTATACACTCCGTACAGACCGGACATTGTATACACTCCGTACAGACCGGACATTGTATACACACCGTACAGACCGGACATTGTATACACTCCGTACAGACCGGACATTGTATACACTCCGTACAGACCGGACATTGTATACACTCCGTACAGACCGGACATTGTATACACCGCGTACAGACCGGACATTGTATACACCGCGTACAGACCGGACATTGTATACACTCCGTACAGACCGGACATTGTATACACTCCGTACAGACCGGACATTGTATACACTCCGTACAGACCGGACATTGTATACACTCCGTACAGACCGGACATTGTATACACTCCGTACAGACCGGACATTGTATACACTCCGTACAGACCGGATATTGTATACACTCCGTACAGACCGGATATTGTATACACTCCGTACAGACCGGACATTGTATACACTCCGTACAGACCGGACATTGTATACACTCCGTACAGACCGGACATTGTATACACACCGTACAGACCGGACATTGTATACACTCCGTACAGACCGGACATTGTATACACTCCGTACAGACCGGACATTGTATACACTCCGTACAGACCGGACATTGTATACACTCCGTACAGACCGGACATTGTATACACTCCGTACAGACCGGACATTGTATACACTCCGTACAGACCGGACATTGTATACACTCCGTACAGACCGGACATTGTATACACTCCGTACAGACCGGACATTGTATACACTCCGTACAGACCGGACATTGTATACACTCCGTACAGACCGGACATTGTATACACTCCGTACAGACCGGACATTGTATACACCGCGTACAGACCGGACATACAGACCGGACATTGTATACACCGCGTACAGACCGGACATTGTATACACTCCGTACAGACCGGACATTGTATACACTCCGTACAGACCGGACATTGTATACACTCCGTACAGACCGGACATTGTATACACCGCGTACAGACCGGACATACAGACCGGACATTGTATACACTCCTCACGCCCATCTCATCCTCATTTGAATTAGGCGCGCTTACGCCGGCCCCATTTACGCTACGCCGCCGTAACTTAGGAGGCAAGTGCTTTGTGAATACAGTACTTGCCTCTCTGACTTACGGCGGCGTAGCGTATATGCGATACGCTACGCCTGCCTGAAAGTTGCGGCAATGTACCTGAATCCAGTTATAAGTCTGCTACTGTGGTGATGTGGATTGAAACTGAGAGTCAGCCTGGCTGGCTATTATGGGATGTTAAAGTATCTTGCTGTGATTACATTCTGTGTCCATTGTACTGATTAAGCCCCCATTCACACCTAGGCGCTTTGTCGCCTGTAGTGTGACGCCGCAGCAGCCCCGAGACGCCAGAGGAACGATTTAACATGCACCTCTATGGAGATGGTTCACATCTCCACGCCGAACGCCGAACGGCGTACGCCTGCCGCCTGAAAAAAAGTCCCGGACCTTTTTTTCAGGCGGCTTTCGGCGTTCGGCATAGGAGATGGGAACCATCTCCATAGAGGGGGTCAAGGCTGCATTCACAATCGCGGCGTTTTGTCGCCGCAAATCGCGGTACAAAAACGCCGCAATTTGTCACCGCAATTCGCGCGATTTTGTACGCCTATGTGTGAATGCAGCCTAAGTCTAAAGGTCAGACGTCTCTCTTCAGGGGTAGGGAATTAGCATGTCAATTATGTTTAGTAAAGGAATGTGTTTTGTGTAACAGGTGAGGGGAACTTGTATGCGGAGACAGGACGTCTGGGTAATGAGTAGTAATTAACTCACCTGAATGTCATTATCTAAAAGAATGTGATTGAAGCCCCATTGTGTGATGTGTGGGTGGAGTGTGTCTTTGTTCCTTTGATTACTGTAACTGCATAAAAATCTGAGAGTGTATCATTCAAGTCATTCATTTTGAAACCAGAAAGAACAGAGCTCTGTCTCCTTATTTCTGGGAAATGGAATGGGTCGTGTCTGTCGGCTGGATGGTCAGATAAGCTGTCGTGGTTGATGGAATGGAAATCGTAAACGGTGGTGACCGTTACAATCAGTGATGATCAGTAATGGTCAGTAACAGTCAGTAACGGTCAGTAATGGTCAGTAACAGTCAGTAATGGTCAGTGTGACGGTATTAGAATGATATCCCCGTCAAGCACTCCCTTCTCCCCATACAAGAACATCCCCTCCTGGAATCGCCATAATAAGCCACACATGCCAAGCTTACTGCTGGAACAAGAGACTTTATTGACACAAAAACTCAGCTTATATGTGGTTACAGCCTGTTAGGAACGCCCCCCTCACACAGTGGGGTTTCCCATACAGATTATAGGAGACAAGTCGGAGCCGACCATGCAGACACATTTCTTTAGATAAAGACATCAGTGGAGTTAATTAATACACTGAAGCAATCAGAATAATTAACATACTACTTCTCTAATCATTTAGCCTGATGATACAATACACATCTTTTAAGGGTAAACACAGATCTTCTTTACACAACACAATAGATCAATTAACCTTTAGAATAGTGAGGGGACATTAGCACTTCAATAACCGGTCAGAGAAATGAATCACACATGAAATTCCTTTCTACCTCTACACACATGGCTAGCAGGGAGCAGTAAATTGAGACATATAGGCAAATGCATCA
Source organism: Rana temporaria (assembly GCF_905171775.1). NCBI lineage: Eukaryota > Metazoa > Chordata > Amphibia > Anura > Ranidae > Rana > Rana temporaria. The sequence goes on along the minus strand of NC_053494.1, from coordinate 224,500,826 downwards.
CAATGGCCCCCCTTTTTCTCCCTGCTCCGGCAAACCCGGTTGGACCTTTCCTGGTCCAGTAGGGTTGACGGGTTCAGAGCTTTTAGTCCGAGGTTAACTCCGTTTGGCGTAACTGACCTCCCTTGGCAACTGCTTCCGACTCAGGTATGCCACCGGGTCGTCAGATCACACGCTGGTCAGTCCCCAAGTCTTTGTGCGATCTGCAGAGTCACCAGAAGTCAGTGTGAAGACAGCGAATGGGTCTGTGCGCCGCCGTCTAGGTGTCCCGCTATGGGAGGGGCAGGTTATGGCTCTGAAGTGACAATCACAGGAGATTCATAAAAGAAAAAGTTATATTTGTTGAAATGCTGTAGCACTGGTGCTCAGAGTTCGGGGGGGGGGGAGATCAGTGCCCCATAGGGTCAGCCACCCTCTGCTCCCTCCGCAGCCGCCGGTTCTCCTCTTTGAGCTTCTCCAGCTCCATCTCCAGTTCATGGAGCCTGGGGGGGTCAGCCTGCTGTGACCTCAGGTGGTTGTTCTCCTCCTCCATGCGGCTTATGCACTCCTCCAGCTTTATGTACTCACGGATCAGCTCCTGCTTGCTCCTGTCCTGCAGGCTCTCCACGTGGTCCTTCATCATCAGGAACTGGGTGGTGGTGTAAGGGGCCACCGGTGGGCCCTTGGTGAACATCTCGGCCCGCATCTGGGACGCAACTCCCTCTCCTCCAGTCACTTCTTCTCCTCCCAGGTCAGCTTGTTATACGGCTTCCAGGACCTCTTCCTCTTGGGGGGTAGCCGGCGGTGCCTCTTTCTGCCCAGCTCCCTCCAGGGCCCCTCCGTCTCATGGCTGTCGCTTATTTGTTTATCCTTCTGTAGTTCTGCGTCTCTTATTTGTTTATCCTCCTGTAGCTCTGCGTCTCTTATTTGTTTAGCCTCCTGTAGCTCTGCGTCTCTTATTTGTTTATCCTCCTGTAGTTCTGCGTCTCTTATTTGTTTGTCCTTCTGTAGCTCTGCGTCCCTTATTTGTTTATCCTTCTGTAGTTCTGCGTCTCTTATTTGTTTATCCTTCTGTAGTTCTGCGTCTCTTATTTGTTTATCCTTCTGTAGTTCTGCGTCTCTTATTTGTTTAGCCTCCTGTAGTTCTGCGTCTCTTATTTGTTTATCCTCCTGTAGCTCTGCGTCTCTTATTTGTTTATCCTCCTGTAGCTCTGCGTCTCTTATTTGTTTATCCTTCTGTAGTTCTGCGTCTCTTATTTGTTTATCCTTCTGTAGTTCAGCGTCTCTTATTTGTTTAGCCTCCTTCGCTAACAGGTCCATCACTTTCAGCACCACATCCGCTGTTGGGTTCGGACCGAACCAAGCTAGCTTCTCTCTCATTAGCTTGTTGGTTGGTGATTCCTCCTCCTGAATCACTGGTGTCTCCATCTCTTGTACTGCTGGCGTTGCTGCAATCCCGTCCTCCTGGTCTAGCTCCATTGATTCTGCTATGATGACCCGCTTGGTTTTGTTGCTAGCAATCCTTCCACGAACTTCCAGTAGTTCTTCCAGTGTCTGTATGGAATCCGGGTGTAAAGGGGAATAGAAGGGAAAATCCCGCTGCTGCCAACCATTTGTGACGGTATTAGAATGATATCCCCGTTAAGCATTCCCTTCTCCCCATACAAGAACATCCCCTCCTGGAATCGCCATAATAAGCCACACATGCCAAGGCTTAATGCTAGAACAAGACACTTTAATGACACAAAAACTCAGCTTATATGTGGTTACAGCCTGTTAGGAACGCCCCCCTCACACAGTGGGGTTTCCCATACAGATTATAGGAGACAAGTCGGAGCCGACCATGCAGACACGTTTCTTTAGATAAAGACATCAGTGGAGTTAATTAATACACTGAAGCAATCAGAATAATTAACATACTACTTCTCTAATCATTTAGCCTGATGATACAATACACATCTTTTAAGGGTAAACACAGATCTTCTTTACACAACACAATAGATCAATTAACGTTTAGAATAGTGAGGGGACATTAGCACTTCAATAACCTGTCAGAGGAATGAATCACACATGAAATTCCTTTCTACCTCTACCCATGGCTAGCAGGGAGCAGTACACTGAGACATATAGGCAAATGCATCACAGTCAGTAACAGTCAGTAATGATCAGTAATGGTCAGTAATGGTCAGTAACAGTCAGTAATGGTCAGTAATGGTCAGTAACAGTCAGTAATGATCAGTAATGGTCAGAAACTGTCAGTAATGGTCAGTAACAGTCAGAAAAGGTCAGTAACAGTCAGAAAAGGTCAGAAATGGTCAGTAACGGTCAGTAACAGTCAGTAATGGTCAGAAACAGTCAGAAAAGGTCAGTAATGATCCGCCCCATGAACCTCGGTATGCTCAGCGGGCACCGCCCTGTCTTTTCTCTGCTCTCCCCTATGGGGGGATCGGATGAACAAGGACCGTCTGTCCATGATCATCCGATCCGATCCGATCCGCAGATGGAAGAAAAAATAGGACATTCTTCCGCCTGTAAAATCGGATCTTTGTGGAGGCGGGTGATTACGGGTGTCAGAGGATGTTTATTCGCTGACACCCGCAATCACATAGGGACCAATGTATGTCCCTTTTTCATCCGCAAACGCACGTGTGAAATGGCCCTATGGGGGGGATCGGATGAACACGGACCGTCTGTCCGATCCGATCACAGAAGGTAAAATTGGGTTTTCTTCCGTCTGCAGAATCGGAGGAATGCGGAGGCGGCAAGATCGGATGTTAATCCACTGACACCCGCGATCTCATAGGGACCGATGTATGTCCCTTTTTCATCCGCAGACAGACATACGGTCCGCACGTGTGAAAGGGGCATAAGGGGTTAAACTTCCCTCATCTACAGACAGAATTTGATCTGAGAAGGAAGTGTTACAATGTCAGACTGACGATATTTTCTTTGGACAGCAGATAATTCTCTCTGATAGGAAGGCGTGACATAAGCTGTGGGGCGGGTAAAATCTTGTATCGGGCTCGTTGTGGCCCTCGGGCCAAAGTTTGTACACCCCTGTTCTCATTAATTTAGATAATTTCTCGCAGACGGTGAAATTCCGGTGCGGAACGAACGTTTTAGTGGCTTGGCGAGTTTCGCCTTCTGGTGATGTTCCACCCTAATCTCTGATAGCGGAATGCTGTGATCTGCAGACTTCAGAGGGACGGGCGCTGTGAGATCACCGCTGTGTGAAATGGCGCTGTAGAATTTCGCGGTTGGCGTAGACAGAACTCCGGAATCCCTGCTGCCTCTGTCATCCGCTCACTCAAAGAAAATTACCATTCCGGCGAAGTGTGAATAAACGCTCCTCGCAATTCCCCCGCCACCGTCCCGCCGTTCCAGGCTAAAGGTCCTGAAAATTGAAAACGATGCGATCGATGCGCCGCCTTCAGATTACCAGAAAATCGCCGAATATTCGATGAAGAGACGCTCCTCCATACGGGTCACCATAGCAACTCCGGGGGGGGGGGGGACGACAAAGAATATTATTGTCTTTTTGGGGGGGTCATGAGGTCCGGCAGAGTCCCTGGTAGATAGATGTGTACTACTACTATACTGAATGTGACCCCTCCCCCCAGACTGAATGTGACCCCTCCCTCCAGACTGAATGTGACCCCTCCCCCCAGACCATATCACCCCTCTGTATACACCCCTATACTGAATGTGACCCCTCCCCCCAGACCATATCACCCCCCTGTATACACCCCTATACTGAATGTGACCCCTCCCCCCAGACCATATCACCCCCCTGTATACACCCCTATACTGAATGTGACCCCTCCCCCCAGACCATATCACCCCTCTGTATACACCCCTATACTGAATGTGACCCCTCCCCCCCATATCACCCCTCTGTATACACCCCTATACTGAATGTGACCCCTCCCCCTAGACCATATCACCCCTCTGTATACACCCCTATACTGAATGTGACCCCTCCCCCCCAGACTGAATGTGACCCCTCCCCCCAGACTGAATGTGACCCCTCCCCCCAGACCATATCACCCCTCTGTATACACCCCTATACTGAATGTGACCCCTCCCCCCAGACCATATCACCCCTCTGTATACACCCCTATACTGAATGTGACCCCTCCCCATATCACCCCTCTGTATACACCCCTATACTGAATGTGACCCCTCCCCCCAGACCATATCACCCCCCTGTATACACCCCTATACTGAATGTGACCCCTCCCCCTAGACCATATCACCCCTCTGTATACACCCCTATACTGAATGTGACCCCCCCCCAGACCATATCACCCCTCTGTATACACCCCTATACTGAATGTGACCCCTCCCCCCCATATCACCCCTCTGTATACACCCCTATACTGAATGTGACCCCTCCCCCCCATATCACCCCTCTGTATACACCCCTATACTGAATGTGACCCCTCCCCCTAGACCATATCACCCCTCTGTATACACCCCTATACTGAATGTGACCCCCCCCCCAGACCATATCACCCCTCTGTATACACCCCTATACTGAATGTGACCCCTCCCCCCCCATATCACCCCCCTGTATACACCCCTATACTGAATGTGACCCCCCCCAGACCATATCCCCCCTCTGTATACACCCCTATACTGAATGTGACCCCTCCCCCCCATATCACCCCTCTGTATACACCCCTATACTGAATGTGACCCCTCCCCCCCATATCACCCCTCTGTATACACCCCTATACTGAATGTGACCCCTCCCCCCAGACCATATCACCCCCCTGTATACACCCCTATACTGAATGTGACCCCTCCCCCTAGACCATATCACCCCTCTGTATACACCCCTATACTGAATGTGACCCCTCCCCCTAGACCATATCACCCCTCTGTATACACCCCTATACTGAATGTGACCCCTCCCCCCAGACCATATCACCCCCCTGTATACACCCCTATACTGAATGTGACCCCCCCCAGACCATATCACCCCCCTGTATACACCCCTATACTGAATGTGACCCCTCCCCCCAGACCATATCACCCCCCTGTATACACCCCTATACTGAATGTGACCCCTCCCCCCAGACCATATCACCCCTCTGTATACACCCCTATACTGAATGTGACCCCTCCCCCCCATATCACCCCTCTGTATACACCCCTATACTGAATGTGACCCCTCCCCCCCCATATCACCCCTCAGTATACACCCCTATACTGAATGTGACCCCTCCCCCCAGACCATATCACCCCTCTGTATACACCCCTATACTGAATGTGACCCCTCCCCCCAGACCATATCACCCCTCTGTATACACCCCTATACTGAATGTGACCCCTCCCCCCAGACCATATCACCCCTCTGTATACACCCCTATACTGAATGTGACCCCTCCCCCCAGACCATATCACCCCTCAGTATACACCCCTATACTGAATGTGACCCCTCCCCCCAGACCATATCACCCCTCAGTATACACCCCTATACTGAATGTGACCCCTCCCCCCCATATCACCCCTCTGTATACACCCCTATACTGAATGTGACCCCTCCCCCCAGACCATATCACCCCTCTGTATACACCCCTATACTGAATGTGACCCCTCCCCCCAGACCATATCACCCCTCTGTATACACCCCTATACTGAATGTGACCCCTCCCCCAGACCATATCACCCCTCTGTATACACCCCTATACTGAATGTGACCCCCCCCATATCACCCCTCTGTATACACCCCTATACTGAATGTGACCCCCCCAGACCATATCACCCCTCAGTATACACCCCTATACTGAATGTGACCCCCCCCCAGACCATATCACCCCTCAGTATACACCCCTATACTGAATGTGACCCCTCCCCCCCAGACCATATCCCCCCTCTGTATACACCCCTATACTGAATGTGACCCCTCCCCCCAGACCATATCACCCCTCTGTATACACCCCTATACTGAATGTGACCCCTCCCCCCCATATCACCCCTCTGTATACACCCCTATACTGAATGTGACCCCTCCCCCCAGACCATATCACCCCTCTGTATACACCCCTATACTGAATGTGACCCCTCCCCCCCAGACCATATCACCCCCCTGTATACACCCCTATACTGAATGTGACCCCCCCAGACCATATCACCCCTCTGTATACACCCCTATACTGAATGTGACCCCTCCCCCCATATCACCCCTCAGTATACACCCCTATACTGAATGTGACCCCTCCCCAGACCATATCACCCCTCTGTATACACCCCTATACTGAATGTGACCCCTCCCCCAGACCATATCACCCCTCTGTATACACCCCTATACTGAATGTGACCCCTCCCCCCATATCACCCCTCTGTATACACCCCTATACTGAATGTGACCCCCCCAGACCATATCACCCCTCTGTATACACCCCTATACTGAATGTGACCCCTCCCCCCAGACCATATCACCCCTCTGTATACACCCCTATACTGAATGTGACCCCCCCAGACCATATCACCCCTCTGTATACACCCCTATACTGAATGTGACCCCTCCCCCAGACCATATCACCCCTCTGTATACACCCCTATACTGAATGTGACCCCTCCCCCCCAGACCATATCACCCCTCTGTATACACCCCTATACTGAATGTGACCCCTCCCCCCAGACCATATCACCCCTCAGTATACACCCCTATACTGAATGTGACCCCTCCCCCAGACCATATCACCCCTCTGTATACACCCCTATACTGAATGTGACCCCTCCCCCCCAGACCATATCACCCCTCTGTATACACCCCTATACTGAATGTGACACCTCCCCCCAGACCATATCACCCCTCTGTATACACCCCTATACTGAATGTGACCCCCCCCATATCACCCCTCTGTATACACCCCTATACTGAATGTGACCCCCCAGACCATATCACCCCCCTGTATACACCCCTATACTGAATGTGACCCCTCCCCCAGACCATATCACCCCTCTGTATACACCCCTATACTGAATGTGACCCCTCCCCCCCATATCACCCCTCTGTATACACCCCTATACTGAATGTGACCCCTCCCCCCAGACCATATCACCCCTCATTATACACCCCTATACTGAATGTGACCCCTCCCCCAGACCATATCACCCCTCTGTATACACCCCTATACTGAATGTGACCCCCCCAGACCATATCACCCCTCTGTATACACCCCTATACTGAATGTGACCCCTCCCCCCCCATATCACCCCTCTGTATACACCCCTATACTGAATGTGACCCCTCCCCCAGACCATATCACCCCTCTGTATACACCCCTATACTGAATGTGACCCCCCCCCCCCATATCACCCCTCTGTATACACCCCTATACTGAATGTGACCCCTCCCCCCAGACCATATCACCCCTCTGTATACACCCCTATACTGAATGTGACCCCTCCCCCCAGACCATATCACCCCTCTGTATACACCCCTATACTGAATGTGACCCCTCCCCCCCATATCACCCCTCTGTATACACCCCTATACTGAATGTGACCCCTCCCCCCATATCACCCCTCTGTATACACCCCTATACTGAATGTGACCCCTCCCCCCAGACCATATCACCCCTCTGTATACACCCCTATACTGAATGTGACCCCTCCCCCCAGACCATATCACCCCTCTGTATACACCCCTATACTGAATGTGACCCCTCCCCCCCATATCACCCCTCTGTATACACCCCTATACTGAATGTGACCCCTCCCCCAGACCATATCACCCCTCATTATACACCCCTATACTGAATGTGACCCCTCCCCCCCAGACCATATCACCCCTCTGTATACACCCCTATACTGAATGTGACCCCCCCAGACCATATCACCCCTCTGTATACACCCCTATACTGAATGTGACCCCTCCCCCAGACCATATCACCCCCCTGTATACACCCCTATACTGAATGTGACCCCTCCCCATATCACCCCTCTGTATACACCCCTATACTGAATGTGACCCCCCCCCCATATCACCCCTCTGTATACACCCCTATACTGAATGTGACCCCTCCCCCCAGACCATATCACCCCTCTGTATACACCCCTATACTGAATGTGACCCCTCCCCCCAGACCATATCACCCCTCTGTATACACCCCTATACTGAATGTGACCCCTCCCCCCAGACCATATCACCCCTCAGTATACACCCCTATACTGAATGTGACCCCTCCCCCCAGACCATATCACCCCTCAGTATACACCCCTATACTGAATGTGACCCCTCCCCCCCAGACCATATCACCCCTCTGTATACACCCCTATACTGAATGTGACCCCTCCCCCAGACCATATCACCCCTCTGTATACACCCCTATACTGAATGTGACCCCTCCCCCCCCATATCACCCCTCTGTATACACCCCTATACTGAATGTGACCCCTCCCCCCAGACCATATCACCCCTCATTATACACCCCTATACTGAATGTGACCCCCCCCCCCCAGACCATATCACCCCTCTGTATACACCCCTATACTGAATGTGACCCCTCCCCCCCCATATCACCCCTCTGTATACACCCCTATACTGAATGTGACCCCTCCCCCAGACCATATCACCCCTCTGTATACACCCCTATACTGAATGTGACCCCTCCCCCCCCATATCACCCCTCTGTATACACCCCTATACTGAATGTGACCCCTCCCCCCCATATCACCCCTCTGTATACACCCCTATACTGAATGTGACCCCCCCCAGACCATATCACCCCTCTGTATACACCCCTATACTGAATGTGACCCCTCCCCCAGACCATATCACCCCTCTGTATACACCCCTATACTGAATGTGACCCCTCCCCCCCCATATCACCCCTCTGTATACACCCCTATACTGAATGTGACCCCCCCAGACCATATCACCCCTCTGTATACACCCCTATACTGAATGTGACCCCTCCCCCCATATCACCCCTCTGTATACACCCCTATACTGAATGTGACCCCTCCCCCCAGACCATATCACCCCTCTGTATACACCCCTATACTGAATGTGACCCCTCCCCCCATATCACCCCTCTGTATACACCCCTATACTGAATGTGACCCCCCCCCCCCCATATCACCCCTCAGTATACACCCCTATACTGAATGTGACCCCTCCCCCAGACCATATCACCCCTCTGTATACACCCCTATACTGAATGTGACCCCTCCCCCCAGACCATATCACCCCTCTGTATACACCCCTATACTGAATGTGACCCCCCCCCAGACCATATCACCCCTCTGTATACACCCCTATACTGAATGTGACCCCTCCCCCCCATATCACCCCTCTGTATACACCCCTATACTGAATGTGACCCCTCCCCCCCATATCACCCCTCTGTATACACCCCTATACTGAATGTGACCCCTCCCCCCAGACCATATCACCCCCCTGTATACACCCCTATACTGAATGTGACCCCTCCCCCCAGACCATATCACCCCTCTGTATACACCCCTATACTGAATGTGACCCCCCCCAGACCATATCACCCCTCTGTATACACCCCTATACTGAATGTGACCCCTCCCCCCAGACCATATCACCCCCCTGTATACACCCCTATACTGAATGTGACCCCTCCCCCAGACCATATCACCCCCCTGTATACACCCCTATACTGAATGTGACCCCTCCCCATATCACCCCTCTGTATACACCCCTATACTGAATGTGACCCCTCCCCCCAGACCATATCACCCCTCTGTATACACCCCTATACTGAATGTGACCCCTCCCCCCCATATCACCCCTCTGTATACACCCCTATACTGAATGTGACCCCTCCCCCCATATCACCCCTCTGTATACACCCCTATACTGAATGTGACCCCTCCCCCCAGACCATATCACCCCTCTGTATACACCCCTATACTGAATGTGACCCCTCCCCCCCAGACCATATCACCCCTCTGTATACACCCCTATACTGAATGTGACCCCTCCCCCAGACCATATCACCCCTCTGTATACACCCCTATACTGAATGTGACACCTCCCCCCCATATCACCCCTCTGTATACACCCCTATACTGAATGTGACCCCTCCCCCCAGACCATATCACCCCTCTGTATACACCCCTATACTGAATGTGACCCCTCCCCCCCATATCACCCCTCTGTATACACCCCTATACTGAATGTGACCCCTCCCCCCAGACCATATCACCCCTCTGTATACACCCCTATACTGAATGTGACCCCTCCCCCCAGACCATATCACCCCTCTGTATACACCCCTATACTGAATGTGACCCCTCCCCCCAGACCATATCACCCCTCTGTATACACCCCTATACTGAATGTGACCCCTCCCCCCCATATCACCCCTCTGTATACACCCCTATACTGAATGTGACCCCTCCCCCAGACCATATCACCCCTCTGTATACACCCCTATACTGAATGTGACCCCTCCCCCCCAGACCATATCACCCCTCAGTATACACCCCTATACTGAATGTGACCCCTCCCCCCAGACCATATCACCCCTCTGTATACACCCCTATACTGAATGTGACCCCTCCCCCCAGACCATATCACCCCTCTGTATACACCCCTATACTGAATGTGACACCTCCCCCCAGACCATATCACCCCTCTGTATACACCCCTATACTGAATGTGACCCCTCCCCCAGACCATATCACCCCTCTGTATACACCCCTATACTGAATGTGACCCCCCCAGACCATATCACCCCTCTGTATACACCCCTATACTGAATGTGACCCCTCCCCCCAGACCATATCACCCCTCTGTATACACCCCTATACTGAATGTGACCCCCCCCAGACCATATCACCCCTCTGTATACACCCCTATACTGAATGTGACCCCTCCCCCAGACCATATCACCCCTCTGTATACACCCCTATACTGAATGTGACCCCCCCAGACCATATCACCCCTCTGTATACACCCCTATACTGAATGTGACCCAGGCTGCTGTCCCCTCCCCCCAGACCATATCACCCCTCTGTATACACCCCTATACTGAATGTGACCCCTCCCCCAGACCATATCACCCCTCTGTATACACCCCTATACTGAATGTGACCCCTCCCCCCAGACTGAATGTGACCCCTCCCCCCCAGACCATATCACCCCTCTGTATACACCCCTATACTGAATGTGACCCCCCAGACCATATCACCCCTCTGTATACACCCCTATACTGAATGTGACCCCTCCCCCAGCCATATCACCCCTCTGTATACACCCCTATACTGAATGTGACCCCTCCCCCCCATATCACCCCTCTGTATACACCCCTATACTGAATGTGACCCTCCCCAGACCATATCACCCCTCTGTATACACCCCTATACTGAATGTGACCCCTCCCCCCCATATCACCCCTCAGTATACACCCCTATACTGAATGTGACCCCCCAGACCATATCACCCCTCTGTATACACCCCTATACTGAATGTGACCCCCCAGACCATATCACCCCTCTGTATACACCCCTATACTGAATGTGACCCCTCCCCCAGACCATATCACCCCTCTGTATACACCCCTATACTGAATGTGACCCCTCCCAGACCATATCACCCCTCTGTATACACCCCTATACTGAATGTGACCCCCCAGACCATATCACCCCTCTGTATACACCCCTATACTGAATGTGACCCCTCCCCCTCATATATGTGTGAACGGGGTAATAAGAAGAGAATCTCTTATAGACGCGATTTCTGGAACGCCCCGGCGGGGGAAGGGTTAAATCTCGGACCAGTTCATTTTGATTAACGTCATGCGGCAGCTGATTGTTCCCATCAGTAATCAATGGGCGCCGATCGACGCCGAGAGAATTCAACGCTCGTCATTCAGCCGGTGACAATCATTCCTGAACATCTGATGGCGTATTTACCGTATTCAGAGCGCGTTTTCCTCGCCGCCATTCCCGGGATTAAGTGATTTACTATCCGTGTTTACATTTATTTCCCACCTGGATACAAAGCGATGAATCAAATGATAAAGTGCGCCGAAACCGCCATGCAGATGATGGTGTGCAGGCGCAGCGTGCGGTGAGAGCGAGCCAGCGACGATTAATGACTGCAGAGAGAGAGAGCGCGAGAGAGAAGAGAGAGAGGGGAGAGAGGAGAGAGAGAGAGAGAGAGAGAGAGGAGAGAAGAGAGAGGGGGGAGAGAGAGAGGGGAGAAGAGAGAGAGAGAGAGAGAGAGAGAGAGAGGAGAGAAGAGAGAGGGGAGAAGAGAGAGAGAGAGGGGGGAGAAGAGAGAGAGAGAGAGAGGAGAGAAGAGAGAGAGAGAGGGGGGAGAAGAGAGAGAGGGGGGAGAGAGAGAGGGGAGAGAAGAGAGAGAGGGGGAGAGAGAGGGGAGAGAGAGAGAGAGAGAGAGAAGAGCCCTTCCTTCACAATAAACAACTGCACTGTGGATGAAACTAACAGCTACACATACCTCGGCCTAGACATTACCCAATCAGGAAGCTTCAAGCCAGCCATAGAGACACTAAAAGACAAGGCATGCAGAGCCTACTATGCCATCAGGAGACGGCTGTACCACCTAAAACCACCCGTGAGAGTCTGGATCAGAATATTTGATAGCGTCATCGCCCCAATTCTTCTTTATGGCAGTGAAGTTTGGGGTCCTGTCACCTACCCAGACCAATCCAAATGGGACCCCAGCCCAACAGAAATATTCCATCTGGAATTTTGCAAGCACCTCCTCCAAGTCCATCGGAGCTCCTCCCACAGCGCTTGCCGGTCCGAGTTGGGCAGATTTCCCTTACTCCTCGCAGTACAGAAGAGGGCGCTATCATACTGGGACCACCTACAAAACAGCAGTCCCAACTCCTACCACCATCAAGCCTTACTGGACAGTAAGAACCAGTCCAAGCCGTGTGGCCTGCAACAACTCATCAACACCTTGTCTCCCCAAAACTCTCAGCAATGCGGCCTGACAAAATCTCACATAAAAATCATAACTTATAACTCCAAAGAAAAACATGTTGGAGAATGGAGACACGCAATAAAAAACTCCAAAAAACTAACAATTTACCAGTCACTGCAGAGAGAATACAAACTGGCCCCGTACCTGGAGGGGCCACAAGACCCCAAAGAGAGACAGACAATGAGCCGTACAGACTGAGCGCCCACAGCCTGGAAATACAGACAGACCTACAAGCCCAGGGAGAGGAGACTGTGCCAGCAATGTGACCAGGGGGTCCCGGAGGATGAGGAACACTTCCTGCTACATTGTGACCAGGGGGTCCCGGAGGATGAGGAACACTTCCTGCTACATTGTGACCAGGGGGTCCCGGAGGATGAGGAACACTTCCTGCTACATTGTGACCAGGGGGTCCCGGAGGATGAGGAACACTTCCTGCTACAATGTGACCAGGGGGTCCCGGAGGATGAGGAACACTTCCTGCTACAATGTGACCAGGGGGTCCCGGAGGATGAGGAACACTTCCTGCTACAATGTGACCAGGGGGTCCCGGAGGATGAGGAACACTTCCTGCTACAATGTGACCAGGGGGTCCCGGAGGATGAGGAACACTTCCTGCTACAATGTGACC